>NC_079170.1:74212433-74499933 GCF_947568905.1 Ostrea edulis
TGACTGTGTGATGTATGATGGTTGATGTCTGTTTAGACGTGGATGGAGGAGGATAGTGAGATGATGTGTAATGTATGATGTTTGATATCTGTTTAGACGTGGATGGAGGAGGATAGTGGGATGACTGTGTGATGGTTGATATCTGTTTAGATATGGATGGAGGAGGATAGTGAGATGACTGTGTAATGTATGCTGGTTGATTTCTTTTTAGACGTGGATGGAGGAGGATAGTGGGATGACTGTGTAATGTATGATGGTTGATGTCTGTTTAGACGAGGATGGAGGAGGATAGTGAGATGATGTGTAATGTATGGTGGTTGATTTTTGTTTAGACGTGGATGAAGGAGGATAGTGGGATGACTGTATGATGGTTGATAAATGTTTAAACGTGGATGGAGGAGGATAGTGAGATGACTGTGTAATGTATGATGGTTGATGTCTGTTTAGACGTGGATGGAGGAGGATAGTGGGATGACTGTGTGATGGTAGATATCTGTTTAGACATGGATGGAGGAGGATAGTGAGATAACTGTGTAATGTATGCTGGTTGATTTCTTTTTAGACGTGGATGGAGGAGGATAGTGAGATGACTGTGTAATGTCTGATGGTTGATGTCTGTTTAGACGTGGATGGAGGAGGATAGTGAGATGACTGTGTAATGTATGATGGTTGATGTCTGTTTAGACGTGGATGGAGGAGGATAGTGGGATGACTGTGTGATGGTTGATATCTGTTTAGACGTGAATGGAGGAGGATAGTGAGATGACTGTGTAATGTATGGTTGTTGATTTCTGTTTAGACGTGGATGGAGGAGGATAGTGGGATGACTGTGTAATGTATGATGTTTGATGTCTGTTTAGACGTGGATGGAGGAGGATAGTGAGATGACTGTAATGTATGATAGTTGATATCTGTTTAGACGTGGATGGAGGAGGATAGTGGGGTGACTGTATGATGGTTGATGTCTGTTTAGACGTGGATGAAGGAGGATAGTGAGATGACTGTGTAATGTCTGATGGTTGATGTCTGTTTAGACGTGGATGGAGGAGGATAGTGAGATGACTGTGTAATGTATGATGGTTGATATCTGTTTAGACGTGGATGGAGGAGGATAGTGGGATGACTGTGTGATGGTTGATATCTGTTTAGACGTAAATGGAGGAGGATAGTGAGATGACTGTGTAATGTATGGTTGTTGATTTCTGTTTAGACGTGGATGGAGGAGGATAGTGGGATGACTGTGTAATGTATGATGTTTGATATCTGTTTAGACGTGGATGGAGGAGGATAGTGAGATGACTGTAATGTATGATAGTTGATATCTGTTTAGACGTGGATGGAGGAGGATAGTGGGGTGACTGTATGATGGTTGATGTCTGTTTAGACGAGGATGGAGGAGGATAGTGAGATGACTGTGTGATGGTTGATTTCTGTTTAGATGTGGATGGAGGAGGATAGTGAGATGACTGTAATGTATGACCGTTTGATCTGTAATTTTTCCACACAGCTGTATTGACTTTGCTGGGTTTTCCCAGACATGTCAAAAACACCCCTGTATCTCCCCCGACTTTCCTGGGTTTTCTCAGACATGTCAAAAACACCCCTGTACCTCCCCTGACTTTGCTGGGTTTTCTCAGACATGTCAAAAACACCCCTGTACCCCACCCAACTTTACTAGGTTTTCCCAGACATGTCAAAAACACCCCTGTAACCCCCCCCCCCCCCCCCCCCCCCCCCCCCCCCCCAACTTTGCTGGGTTTTCCCAGACATGTCAAAAACACCCTGCACCTCCCCGGACTTTCCCAGAATATCCTCAGGCCTGTACATTCTACATGTATCAGAATCCTTTGTACAGTTTGGGATAGCTCTTCTGCATTCTGGGAATACCCCCTGTAAATTGTGTGGATACCCCTGTAAATTTCTTTAATCTTTGGATATCCCCTGTAAATTTGTGTATATGGACAGAACAGTTTTAGATACCGACAACATTCTATGGATATTGATTGTACATAATGTGGATATCGACTGTACATTCTCTGTAAATTGACTGTACATTCTATGGATATTGATTGTACATAATGTGGATATTGACTGTATATTCTCTGTATATCTCCATTACATTCTGTGGAATGTTTAGCAAGACACAAATTTAGTGATTTTTTCCTTTAAAATGGGTATAGATATCTAGCGAAAGCTAATTCTCGCGACTTTATAATCCCAAAAAGATAACTATTACCTACGATGCGGAATAAATTGTTAGCAATATTCAATTTTAGCGATCTCAAAACCCTCGCTAATAATGCCAAAATTAAATTACCCCTAACAATTCTGCATTTAAGGTATATTGACGGTACATTCTGTATATATTGACTGTATACATTGACTGTACATTCTCTGTAAATTGACTGTACATTCTGGGTATATTGACTGTGTATATTGACTGTATATTCTGTGTGTATTGACTGTATATTCTGTGTATATTGACTACTTTCTGTATATATTGACTATACATTATCTGTATGTTGATTGTACATTCTGTATATATTGACTGTACATTCTGTGGATATCCCTTCTGTTTGAACTCAATGATTTATGCGTGACATGGATTCTGGTTTGTTTTACAGGATTATATACATTTATACTTGTTTGGTAAACTTGTTCATGTTTGTATAGAATAGCAGATAATTCAATGTCTGTACTTGATTACAAGGAATGACTAAACTCGATTGTGAGAAATGCCTCTATACTCGAGTGCGAGGAATGGCTAAATTCGACCATTAGGAATGGTAAAATTCAGTTGTCGTGAGGAATGGCTAAATTTCATCTCGAGGAATGGGTAAACTCATTCGTGAAGAACAACTAAACCCGATTGTGAGGAATGGCAAAATTATACCCGGAGATACGGCTAAAGTCGATTGCGATGAATGGCGAAACATCATCGATCGCAAAGAATGACTAAACTCGATCTCTGGGAATTACTAAGCACCATCCCAAAGAATAGCTAAACTCAATTATGAGAGATGACTATTTAAAGTTGATTATGAGGAATGCCTAAACTCGACTACGAGGAATGGCAAAATTCGATCGCGAGGAATTTCTAAACTCGGCTAAGGAGAATGGCGAAGCTCGACCTCAAGGAATGGCTAAAATCAATCGGCTCGAGGATTGGTTAAGAATGATCGTGAGAAAAGTTATATCTATCTTGTATAGTCCCATGCATTACATTGATCTTTTTAATAATATTGAAAACATAACATACTTACATTCAATATGTAGTTTATCTACTACATACAATAGCAATATTCCAGTATCACCTGCATATGGTGTTTATATATCTCAACTGATTCGATATGCAAGAGCTTGTTCTGGGTATAGTCAGTTTTTAAATCGAGGTAAGCTACTGACAAACAAGTTGATGGTACAGGGATTTCAACAGTCTCAATTGAAGTCAGCATTTCACAAATTCTATGGTCGTTATAACGATCTAGTTCGTCAATACAACCTCGCATTGGGTCAAATGCTGTCTGACGTGTTTCATATCGATTGTTAAGCCGTTCTTGGCACACTGATTTGACTGCGGATAACCGTTTACCTGATCAGGATATGGGGCTCACGGCGGGTGTGACCGGTCAACAGGGGATGCTTACTCCTCCTAGGCACCTGATCCCACCTCTGGTGTGTCCAGGGGTCCGTGTTTGCCCAACTATCTATTTTGTATTGCTTGTAGGAGTTATGAAATTGATCACTGTTCGTTATTTTCACCTTGCATACACATAGCGCATATATATTCTCTGATTAAAAAATCAGCTATAAAACCTAAAGATGAAACTGAATATGTAATTGGGGTTACTCAATTCACTGAGGACAAGAAATAAAAAGAAAAACTTTCCGAAAACAACGTTTTAACAATAAATACCGAAGTCGTTGATGGTTTTTCTCAAAACTGGTAAAATGAAGGGGGATGGTTGGTACTTCCTACGGCTACAGGTTTAATGTGTAGGACGGTCAAATGCATAATGGCATACAAAGAACCCGGAACTTTTATTGTTTCTAAGTGGCCCTCAAGTCCTTTCTGGACTATATTACTTAGTAAAGACGTGACTCTCAAAGAGCATGTTGTTGATGCTCTAGAGTTTGTGTAAATCAAGGTATTTATGAACATGGTCTAAATTCAACATCCTTATTTTCTTCTTAGTATTTTACTTCCAGGCTATTGGCAATGAGATTACGTTGTTATAGACCGCAGACAGTTATGCCGCTAATTGCAAATTGAATTCAGATTTGTTGTAGATAAATGTTTATTCATTTAAAGTGATCGATATTTAGATTCTATCATTTTGGACAAGTCCCATGTAGTAAAGTGGCCTATAGAAAAAGGCGGATATATTTCTGAAAATATACATTTTTCAATTGTCAGTAATTACTCAACCCTTGGTATTTGAAGTTTGGTGTACATAATTTTTGTTCTTTATTTTTCATTTTTAAGGCCAGTTTCACTCGTGCAGGCGAACTCTTGCATTATTTAGTGTTTGAGTTTTATTCTATAAATAATTTAGGCCGATGTTCGTTTGGTGAATTAGATCATAACGGTTATTTTGTCAGCCAAGGTCTGCATGACCTGCCCTCACCTATCGGTACTCGCGTAGAAAATGAGGGTATCTTCATTAATAAATCAAAACTCAATCTATTCACTGTGTTCTCTTTTAACTTCATTATAGAGGACCTTGCGTTGCCATGACGACGCTAAAAATAACAATAGAAATATTACCCAGATAAAGTTTTAATGAATAACCCTTTTTCTGTAATTACATGTATCGTTATTAAAGTATGACCTAGGTGTTATCGGTGATGATAAAAAAAAAATTTCTTGTCAAATGTATGCTATTATCGAAGATATAAATGTCTTCAAGCAGGTTTGAAAATCCATTATATGTAAATAAATGATGGACCTTACCAAATCAGATATAACGAGATGCGAGAGAACGATTAGACGGAAAGTGCATGATAAAAAGCTACCCGACATTTTAAAGAAAATGTAATGTTCCTATATATTTGATGTTTGGGGTTTTAAAATTCATTAATGATTTATCTTCGTTTGAAATAATGAATCAGAACATAACGGGTTTTTTCTCTGCCAAGGTTTCTCATCACCACCTCCATCTACCGGTGCAGAGCATCTTCATGAATAAATCAAGCAACAATCTATTTCTTCATGATATCTTTTAATTCTATATAGAGAATTGGGCTTTGCTATGACGAACCTGAAAAAAAAAAAAAAACAAAAAAAAAAAACACCAAAAAAAAAAAACAACAACAAAAAAAACCCAACTATACAAATATTTTTTTTTTTTAGAGAAACTTGTGTACTTTTTCTAGACTTGCTCAAGTCTCTATCTTGTTTTTATTACTTTATCATTTCGTTCAAAATTTTCTGTGTTTCAGAAGTCTAAATATCTGCTCTCTACCATACTTAATGTCACCAAACATAGAGACTTGTAAACCCTGCACAGGGCTTATCAGCCTCCTAATTAAAACTGTCATCATGTATCCCTCTGTATAGGATATTTTATGACCTTTTCCCAAATCAAAATGTTTTAGTTTAGCTGTTGCATTTCTAGTGTTTTCATATGGTCAATTCACATGGCAGTTTCTACACTGTGAAAATTTTTCAATTTTATTAGAGGCATACTATAAAACCTGGCCTGGCCCCATTGGCCTGGCCTGGCCTCAAAATTGGCCTGGCCCCGATTTTGGCCTCTAATTATGCTCCATCCCAAATTTTGGCCTGGCCTCAAAAGTTGGCCTGGCCTCAAATTTGGCCTCTAAAAAAATTTTTGGCCTCAACCAAAAAAAATTTTGTTATTCAAAATTTTGATCAAATTCATTGAATTATTATTGGTTTAAGTTTTTCAGTCATATAGCAGATAAATGATATGTTTCTGTTGTTTTGTAAATGTGCACTTTAAAATAATCATTAACTACCACCAATCTGATTGATTTTATTGAATATCTATTGATCAGTTTACTTTATTGATCACATCACTTTCTTTTCCTTTCATATCTGTATGTACTAGTACACTCCAAACACATATACACAACTAATGAAACGATTGGCATATTGATTTTTTCCCAGAATTATGATTGATTTCATTGATCTATTATTGGTTTTGTTTTTCAAAATTGTTGAACATAAATGATATGTTTGTGTTGTTTTGTAAATATGACATTGAAAACTCTCATTTTACTAATGATCCACTTCACGTATTGATAATGAATTTAAAAAACAAATTCACACTAGTTTAATGATGAATCATCACACTTCACACACTGCAATGCAGAGTACCGCCATCACTCTCATCGATAAGAACAATGAGTTTGATAGCTAGGTATAAAAATACTACCATAAATCATACAGATTGAAACTACAACTTTGATAAATTAAGGATGTTCATATTTGAAATAAACATGTAACACTGGTACTGTAATGGGATATCAGATTATTTACAACATATTATTCTACAGCATGGGTCTTGACAGGAAGTCAAGGTTTAGATTGATCTATGAGATACGGTTTGAAATGTCACACAGCTCTGCACAGAATGTTTATTTTCAATAATGATCAGAATGAAAGATGATTTTGATGACAGTCTAAAAACGTTAAGAATTAAAGCTGCACTTTGTAAATTTGTAGATGCATAAACCTTTTTTCTCCATAAGACAATATTATGAGTATTACATGTATCCGATATTTGCTTAGATAGAGCTACTGCAGTGGTTAGAGGTACAAACGATTTTTTTGTTATAACTAATCAATGCAGGCTTTGATATAGAATAAGAAGAGGGTGGATAGATTCAATGTAATAATTGTAATTAGTTCTGTTTTACTGTTGCTTTATCACAAAACCAGAAAAAAATCACAATTTTGAAAATTCAGACAGCCAGTTTTGTATACCTTATTTAGTTTAGGTACAGTCATAAAATGAGATACTAATTAAAATTTTCTGTTGTATCAAACACACCCTATTTGCAAATGTTGGACTGCTCCATTGTTTCTGTATAATGGAATTTCCAACTTCAGCAAAAGTTTTCATCACCATCCTTTAATATGGTGATAGATATTTCCTTTATCCTGACAGGGCAGGCCTTCATAGCATGGGAACTTGTCACATTTACAATGAGTATTGAAAATTAATTATGAAATCAAGAAAGAAATATTTATAATACATCATATCCGTTTTAATCTACATTGTTCATTCAAGGTAAAGTATAGATAAATCAACACTAAAATACAAATCTAAAATCCTTAGATCATTGGCTATTATCATTATGCTAGCAAACATTTCACTGTGTTTATTTTGATTTTTTAAAAATGTCATTTATCATGCTTTGGAAATTAAACAAGTAACACTTAATATGTGGTATCTGCACATGCTCTGTTCTGAATGTTCGCTGATCTACAAATCGAATTCATTATAATGACAACACAATTGTAACACTTTTATAATTTGCAAATTGAATTCTATTGAATACAAAAAATATCAATAAATCAATCATTTCATCAGTATACTTTTTGGTGTACTAGTACATAAGTTAGGAAGGAAAAGCAAATAATTTTGTCAAATAAACTAATCAATAAAATCAATCAGATTGGTAGTAGTTCATGTTTATTCTAATGTACATAATCATTTAATTTCTACAACTTTAAAAAACCAAAACCATTAATAAATCAATGAAATCAATCATAATTCTGAAAAAAATCAATCAATATGCCAATTGTTTCATTAGTTGTGCAATCTGTTTTAGTGTGTACTAGTACATACATATATAAATTAAAGGAAAAGAAAATGATTGATTCAATAAACTGATCAATAGATTTTCAATAAAATCAATCAGATTGGTGGTAGTTAATGATTATTTTAAAGTGCACATTCACAAAACAACAGAAACATATCATTTATCTGCTATGACTTTGAAAATCTAAAACCAATAATAAATCAATCAAATCAATCAAAATTTTGAATAAAAAATTTTTTTTTGGTTGAGGCCAACAAAATTTTTAGAGGCCAAATTTGAGGTCAGGCCAACTTTTGAGGCCAGGCCAAAATTTGGGATGGAGCATAATTAGAGGCCAAAATCGGGGCCAGGCCAATTTTAAAACCAGGCCAGGCCAATGGGGCCAGGCCAGGTTTTATAGTATGCCTTTTATTAGATCACCTTAGTAAACTCGGGTGACCTATTGCAACTGCTCTGCGTCCATTGAGCGTTAACAATTCTTGATAACTACCATTCCAATTCTTTCCAAATTTGGTATGAAGCATCCTTGGGACAAGGGGGACATGAATTGTAATTTTCAGGACTCCTACACTCCTGGGCCTTAGGGCAGGGCAAAAATTGGCCATTTTTCAAAAATCTTCTCTAGAACATCACACATGTGTAAGAAATACTAAATACATTGTGATACAGAGCAGGAAGGACTCTACCACAACTGTCAAATTAATGTCATCATCCCCGGGATAGAGTTTCCGACCCCTGGGAAAACCAAACGTGATATATAGTGTTTATGTGTAAAATGCTTAGATAACATCTTCTTTTGTGCTATTGATACTAAATTGTAACTCAATGGATATTTAGAAAGAAAAGGTAGTCCTTTACCAAAATTGTAAATTTGATGATCTCAGGGGGTAGGGGTTTTGGTATCAGGGTAGGGCCAAAATGGTCAGTTATTAAACGTGTGAAAAATAGAACTGTTTTAACTTCTTGATAACTACTGTTCCAATTCCTTTCAAATTTGGTATGAAACATCTTCGGGACATCAAGTCAAACATCAATCAATCTTCAGGACAAGGGGGACATAAATTGTAAATTTCATGATTCTAGATGGTAAGGGTTTGGTTTCATGGTGGAGCCAAAATTACTATAGTGATTTTTTGTTTTTATCATTTGAAGGACTTCTTTAAGTTTACTGATGCAGTATAAAAACTAATTGTGTAATTTGGAAAAGCAGAAAAGAATGTACAAAAATGGTGAATTTTGCAAGAATATTTTGTGTTAATTGGAAGATATTACTTGCACATTGACATAAATCCAGACATCCATACTGATAAAATTTGCCTTAAGTGTGCAAGAAAAGTCAATAAGGTGAATGAAAGTGTTTTGAAACTTAAGACAAACTATAAGTGAACAATAGGAAGTATGTTGCAATCTTATGGACAAGGAACATCTAAGAGATTAGTTTCTGGTTGAATTTTAAATCACTTATAAACAACTGATTTAATTCTTATGATATGGCTTTAGAAGATTAGATATTTCCGTGTTCATTTTAATTCAGAGAAGTTTTAATTGTTCAACTTTGTAACATTTTGGAAATTCCTATAGCCATACATCACCTGTCAACTTATCAGCGATTCTGCAGCACCACACTGCAGCATTGTAATATGATCCCTTTACCGACCATATTCTGGTCGGTGATTTTGCAGGGTTTACAGGTCTCTATGTTTGGCATTAATAAAAAGTATTAAAGAGAGCAATGATTATTAAACATAGAGACTTGAGCAAGTCTATACCTTTTCCTCTACCGATAATTGTTATCGCTATGTTATGAAATAAATGGGCGTTGGTTTTCTAGACTTCTAATTTCAAGAAATAAGTCTTTTCCATAGTTTTATTAAAGTTGAAGCAATAAAACCATATTGAAGTATATTACTTGAGAGGGTCCCGATTTCTTAAGGGATAAGAATTCCGAGGGGGGCATGGTTGCAGTAGGACGTGTACATTTGGAGTGTTAATCCATAAACTATTTTACGAAATAATACAAGTTTGTGTATTTCTGTTCGTATTGGCAGAGAATCCTACCCAAGTTCATTATAAAGCACTGGTCTTGGTGAATTTATTCGATCCGGGTTAGAATAGGTCCTCCGTACCCCCTTGCTCGTCGTAAGAGGCAGCTAAATGGGGGCGATCCTTGGGGTGAGACCGCAAAAACAGAGATCCCGTTATAAGGTTAAACACCTTACTACATCGTGTAGCGACAAGAAAAAAAGAGAGGAGCGGATCGAGGATCTGATTTTAATCAGATTGACTGAGATGGTTTCGTGTTTAAAATCATGATAATCATTTCTTACTCACAACTGTAGATTCTAGTTGCACTTTTGATAAACTGCACGGTGTTTTCCTGCAAATATCGTCAATTGGATGAATTTTCAAATTCGTGATCTATATCTATAACTTATGGCCATGTAATGATGTCATACCAAAGCGCCTATTTGTCTAGCCTAGTACCCAATGCCTTCCGAGTAGTTCGTGCTTGCATTCGGAAGGCTTTGGGTACTAGGCTGATATGTCATGTTGTAATGATATAACATTTTCTCAGGTAAACGTCCAAAATAGCTCTAAAAGCTATAGTGGTTCCCTCCATGTGCAATTTATATATGTATAAATGGAGTATGACCTGCCTTAACATACCCACCCAAACTCGTCGACACCGAATTAATTCGTGCGTTCATTATGACTGTACGGATTTAAATGGTGTATTTTGATCATAGATTACACGCCAGTGTAGTGAGTGGACAAACAGGTCATGTCAGCATGAAATTGCCAGAAAATATTAACTTAGAACAAAATAATAAAACGAAGTACATTACAGTAATCAGATGCCACCGGTAGCGACTGTTTGGTGAAAGCAAACCTTTGACCTCATGTCACGTTACCGTTACAATATACAGTGTCTATTTTGTTATGCTGTTGCATACGGTCTGCCTAATACTCCTTCACTTTACGGTGTGTGTTTTGTTATGCTGTAAGTTGTATAATTCCTTCACTTTACGGTGTGTGTTTTGTTATGCTGTTGTATATGGTCTGCCTAATACTTCTTCACTTTACAGTGTGTGTTTTGTTATGCTGTTGTATCCAGTCTGTCAGATACTCCTTCACTTTACGGTGTCTATTTTGTTATGCTGTTGTGTATTGTCTGACTTATACTCCTTCACTTTACGGTGTCTATTTTGTTATGCTGTTGTGTATTGTCTGACTAATACTCCTTCACTTTACGGTGTCTATTTTGTTATGCTGTTGTATATTGTCTGCCTAATACTCCTTCACTTTACGATGTGTGTTTTGTTATGCTGTTGTATCCAGTCTGTCAGATACTCCTTCGCTTTACGGTGTGTGTTTTGTTATGCTGTTGTATATGGTCTGCCTAATACTCCTTCGCTTTACGGTGTGTGTTTTGTTATGCTGTTGTATATTGTCTGTCTAATACTCCTTCACTTTACGGTGTGTGTTTTGTTATGCTGTTGTATATTGTCTGTCTAATACTTCTTCACTTTACGATGAGTGTTTTGTTATGCTGTTGTATCCAGTCTGTCAGATACTCCTTCGCTTTACAGTGTGTGTTTTGTTATGCTGTTGTATCCAGTCTGTCAGATACTCCTTCGCTTTACAGTGTGTGTTTTGTTATGCTGTTGTGTATGATCTGCCTAATACTCCTTCACTTTACGGTGCCTATTTTGTTATGTTATTGTATATGGTCTGCCTAATACTCCATCACTTTACGGTGTCTATTTTGTTATGCTGTTGTATCCAGTCTGTCAGATACTCCTTCACTTTACGGTGTGTGTTTTGTTATGCTGTTGTATCCAGTCTGTCAGATACTCCTTCACTTTACGGTGTGTGTTTTGTTATGCTGTTGTATCCAGTCTGTCAGATACTCCTTCACTTTACGATGTGTGTTTTGTTATGCTGTTGTATCCAGTCTGTCAGATACTCCTTCACTTTACGGTGTGTGTTTTGTTATGCTGTTGTATATTGTCTGTCTAATACTCCTTCACTTTACGGTGTGTGTTTTGTTATGCTGTTGTATCCAGTCTGTCAGATACTCCTTCACTTTACGGTGTGTGTCTTCTAAGCAGTATACGGGCGGCTTTAAGTTGACAAAAGTCTGAAGAAGAACAGGCCCAACGCATGCTGTCATACTTGTTTTTGCCAATCAATCCGTTCAAATTTCCACATGTACAAGATTTAAACCACCATCCCGATCTTAACGAGGCTGCACAGTTATGCTCAGCAGAGTCATGATCCTCATCAAATGTGCTAAACACCATACCGTGTAGGTTCCATCCCCATCTAGAGCTTGTCATGCAATCTGATAAAATAATTTAAAAAAAAACAACTTTATTCTTAACATAACCCACAAATCTTGTAAATCATTATATGAACGAAAACGTATAAGTGACCGGTCGACAGGGGATGTTTACTCCTCCTAGGTACCTGATCCCATCTCTGGTATATCCAGGGGTCCGTGTTTGCACAAATCCCTATTTTGAATTGCATAAAGGAGTTATGAGATTGATCAATGTTCGTTATTTTCACCTTTCATGAACTTTTTGACTACTCGATACCCAACAACTAACAAAGACAAGAGACCCCCAGGCCTTACCTGAGTACTAGTGAAAAGTACCACCACTCCTATGAACTCTTAAAACAATTCCTTTTCTGAACATCTAAGCTAAATTCTAATGTTTAGCAACAGTATAAAGCATACACGGATGAAAGACTTATTATAATATATGTATTAACATTAAAAGATACGACTAATATGGACCAATCCTAGAGTCAAAACCCTGGGTTGTGAAAATCACCATTTTTGTACATCCGTTTCTGCTATTCCTATGTATGCATTTATATTTTATATATTATTATAATTTTGACAACACCCTGAAAGCAAACCCCTACCCACTGGGATCATGGAATTTACAATTTTGGTAAAGGACTACTCACTCCTTCTAAATATCTATTTAGTTTCAAATTAGTATCAATAGTACTAAAGAAGATATTATTAAAATGTTTCACACATAAACACTACATACTAAGTTTGGCCCCACCCTGGGGTCAGAACCCATACCCCCGGGATCATTCAATTTACAATTTTGGTAGATGCCTTATGGCTTTACTACGCCATGCATTTAGTTTTTCTTACTCATGTGTGGTTGTAGAGAAGGTTTTTAGAAATTTGTCATTTTTTGGCAGTTTGTCCCCTTCCCTAAGGCTCCAGGGGATCAGGAGTACAATTCATGTCCCCCTTGTTTCAAATATGCTTCATACCAAATTTGAAAAGAATTTGACTGGTAGTAATCAAGAAGAAGTTAAAAATGTCCATTGTTAACGGAACACGACGGACGACAATCAATAGTAATAGGTTACCTGAGTTTACTCAGGTGACCTAAAAATGCTATGTTAATTTCCATGTGTCTTCTAACATTTGATTTTCCCCACAGCGGAAAAAAATGAATAGAGAATTTCCGAATTAATAAGGATGGTGATATTTGTTTGCTCGTCAAATATATGATCGTGTCTCTGATTATTTTCAACTACGAAAATGACTAATCTCGCTATGCTGGTAAGCTCTAGTAGCTGAGTTCGATGGTTTGAATCATTCAATTATATACATGTAATAAACAAAAATGTTCGCGTCTTTGAACAATCGCTTAGGTATTGCACCTTATTACAGAATCAGTGAGCGTATTTTTAAAAGGTCTTATTATGAGTTATTTTGAGCTTTAGGTGTATGTAAAACTTATACGGTACCAATTTTGATGCACCAGATGCGCATTTCGACAAATAATGTCTCTTCAGTGATGCTCAACCGAAATGTTTGAAATTCGAAATAACTAGGAAGTTTTAGAGCTAAATATAGCCAAAAACAGCGTGCCAAAAAAAAAGTGGAGCCAAATTCGTCCAAGGATAAGAGCTATGCATGAGGGAGATAATCCTTAATTTTGAAATGAATTTCTAAATTTTATAACAGCAATTAAATATACATCCGTATTTTCAAGCTAGTAACGAAGTACTTAGCTACTGGGCTGTAGAGACCGTCGGGGACTAACAGTCCACCAGCAGAGGCCTCGACCCAGGGGTCATAATGTAAAACTTATTCGGTACCAATTATGATGCACCAGATGCGCATTTCGACAAATAATGTCTCTTCAGTGATGCTCAACCGAAATGTTTGAAATCCGAAATAACTAGGAAGTTTTAGAGCTAAATATAGCCAAAAACAGTGTGCCTAAAAAGTGGAGCCAAATTCGTCCAAGGATAAGAGCTATGCATGAGGGAGATAATCCTTAATTTTGAAATGAATTTCTAAATTTTATAACAGCAATTAAATATACATCCGTATTTTCAAGCTAGTAACGAAGTACTTAGCTACTGGGCTGTAGAGACCCTCGGGGACTAACAGTCCACCAGCAGAGGTGTATGTAAGACATAGTTGACATGCATTATTTTAACAAAATTTATTTAAATCAACTCATTTAGGTTTTTTGGAGTGTGTGTGTGTGTGTGTGTGTCCTGAACCCAAGCATCGGTGCATCAAAGTGCATGTCGTTTATGAATTCAACTAAAATCTAGAGAATTTGCTGTTTTTGTGTGCGTTATTTTTTTTTCAATAAATTACAGAGCGCAGTGTCAACAATCAAGTTTCTTTCACAACGTACAAGTATATGTACTAAAAATCTATGATATGAATATGAGGTTTGTCCAAGCTAGCACTTGATGTTTCCTTAAGGAAAAAACTGCTTAGAATTTTATTTTATGTCAAAATGCCAAACTTGCATGTCAAAAATATCAAGAGCATGATATCGAATATCCAGTTGGACATAATTTTCTTGTATCAGGATTTTTTTTATGAAAATACACTTCATGCGGGGAAATAATAGAACAGATGTCGATTCTGATGTACAAATAAATCCCAGAAAAAGTACAATCCTTAGATATAAAATAATCTGTCTCCATATCTACAGAAAAGTGTACTACCATGATTCCCCTGGAATCCAGTAACATTTATTCGATATTTGTTGTCCTCATCCTCCACCATAAAACGTTCATAATCTGCTTCTAAGGGTTCATCGTCCGTTTTCAACATCTCAATTCTCAGGTAGCTGTAGCCATCAGTTGTTAGCAAATGAATATTGTCGTTGCCTTCGGGAGAAAACACTTGCATGCAAAGGTATTGGTAAATGCAGAAGATCAACATCAGCAAAATTTTTAAACCAATTTAAGAGATTGTTGTTTTTATTAGATGTACGTATGTTTGTATGTATGTGTGTGTATGTATGTGTGTGTATGTGTGTGTGTGTATGTATGTATATATGAATGCATCTATCTATACATCTCTATCTCTCTATCTCTCTATCTATCTATCTATGTACATTTATATGAACATACATGTACATTAGATACCGTATAGTGGGTGTATTCTGTGGGTCTAAAATTTGGCGATTTGCTGGCTGAAAAGTATGCTAATAATTTTAGCAGAATAAAGTTTGTCGGGCAGGGAAGAGTTGAGTTCTTCCAAATACTGAAGTTGCAATTGCATATTTGTCGAGTGAAATTTTGGAGGAAAGCTATCTAACCGCTAAAATAAGCCAAATGTATAACCCCGCGGAAACATCCCGCTATACGGTAAGTTAACTAATCCATACATACCTATCCAAAAGTCATGATTCTCTTTGAAGTTGCCAAATCCATGTTTGTAATCGGACCAATCTCGGTAGAAATCTGTGTCGCTGAAGCAGCGCCTTTGAATTACCTATTAAAATCAACAGATCAAGGATTTTACCGCATCTTTTAACTCTTTAACAAGTATTCTTGTATCGATGTTATACTTTTTTTCTTTTTATATGAGAATAAGAGAAACTATAGAAACATTTGCAACAGTAGCGCAAACAGAAGGATATACTACGAAATTATTTTCCTATAAGGAATACAAAATTCAGAGAAGAGCAAATGCTGATCCCTGGATATACCAGAGTTTGGATCAGTTGCCTAGGTGGAATAAGCATCTCCTATTGATCGGTCACACATGCCGTGAGCCCTATATCTCGATCAGGCAAACGGGATAATGTGTAGCCTAACTCGGGATATAAAGAACGGACGAGCAATTGCTATGAAACAATTAAGATCGCATCAATTCCAGTGATAGCTTGTATTTGTATATTAATTAGATCATTATAACGAGCATATGATTTGCGAAATGCTGACTTTAGACGAAATTGTTGAGATCTCTATAACAACGTACCTGTAAGTAACCTGTCTTGATTTAAGAATTGATTATATGCAGAATATGCTCTCATGTATCAAATCACTGGAGAGACATAAACATCATATGCAGGGGATAATGGAATATTGCTACACAAATATGGGAAACTGAACATGGAGAAGATGAAGTTATCTAGCCTTGAGGCTTGCTTGTCAGATATAAGTGTATGGATGAGCTCAAATATGTTAAAATGAAACCAGGACAAAACCGAACTTATCGTGTTTGCGCCTCGACATCGAGTGAACGAACTAAAAGATTGTCATCTCTCGTTTGATGGATCCGTTGTGCATGATGTTTCGTTTGTTAAAAACCTGGGTGTATTTTTTGACAGAACACTAAGCATGTGAAAACAGGCAACTGCTATATCAAAGACATGCTTTTTTCAGATCCGAAACATTGGACGCATAAGACCATTCATTACTGAAGACGCCTGCAGGACTTTGGTCAGTTCGCTAGTGACTTTGCCCTTTTCTATGGTGTTAATTCTGACATAGTGGCAAAATTTCAGCGTGTGCAGAATTCAGCAGCACGGCTGATTACCAGAACTAAGAAAAATGAGCACATAACACCAGTTTTAGTGAAAGTCCGTTGGCTTCCAGTACATTTCAGGGTTCAGTACAAACTGTTAATGTACACATTTAAAGCTCTCCACGGTCTTGCACCTGTCTACCTTGAAGAACTGGTCAGTCCATACAATCCATCAAGGTCTTTACGATCCGAAAACGCCATGCTTATTCAAACACCAAGAGTTAAGACCAAAACGTATGGCGACAGAAGGTTTGACAAAGCAACCGCCACACTCTGTAATAATCTTCCAAGTTACATCCGCAACGAAAATTCTTTCGAACTTTTCAAAAAAAATTTAAAAACTTGCTTCTTCAGACTTGCTTATCACGATTTTATGTAAGCTATTTCCAGTGACAGTATTAATATTCTTTGTTATGAAACCTTTTTGTATGTATTTTCTGTAGTTTAATCACGATTGTGTGTAAGTCAGTGCTAGAATTCATATTCTTTTAATGAGACGAATATTTTTTTTACACTGTTTAGATATGTTCAATTTTTAATTGTAGTTTATTGTTGTTTTAATGTAAAGCGCTTAGAGTATTTTTTTAAATTATATAATGCGCTATATAAATACTGTAAATAATACTAATGATAATATTTGTGTTTTAGTTTTCCATCGATATATATGTTCAATAAAATATCCAATATGAAGTAGATATGGAAGACTCTATGGTGTCTTTTATATACAAAGGTGAACGAACAGTAACCGGTTTCATGATCCATATAAAGAATAAAAAAGGAATGACACAAGCTTCTCCATTGTCAACGTTCCATATTTATATACCACGATTTCAAGAAAACATGCATTTGGTGTTCATGTCTCGAAACAGATTCAATACGCGAGAGCATTTTCTGCGTACATGTATAACATATCTTTAAAACGAAGCAGACTGACAAATTAAATGATGTTACAGGACCATGGAATTTGCAAAGTGCCGATTTTAAACGTTTAAAATCAGAATTTCGCAAATTCCATGATCTTTATAGTGATCTAATTTGCAAATGGTACCTGTCATTAAGTCAAATGCTGCCTGATGTGTTTCACACCAGTTGTTAGACCGTGTTTGTTTTTACACACTGATTTACTCTACTGATTCGCTCCACCTTTGCTATGATCGATAACAAATTTTCAGTAAAAACAACAGCAAAATAACAAAACACAAACATGCCAAAATGCTTCAGGCTGCTTCACTCATTGTTATTTTATAATCCCATTATTGATGTGTTTCTCTACGAAAAATTCCATGAATGTTGATCACGTGGCCCATAGATCTCGTGATATACACTGTATGAAAAGGTGAAGATAGCGAACAGTGATCAATCTCTTAGCTCTTATGAAGAATTCCAAATTAGGAGTGGGACAACAGGGACCCCTTGGTATACCAAAAATGGGATCAGGTGCCTGGGGGGGAATAAGCATCCCCAGACGACCGGTCAATTGCGCCGTGAGCCCCATTATTAAACGGGTAAACAGAATAACTTTAACAGTAATAGTAATAATAGTAACTATGTCACCAATAAAATCAAGTATTCCAATGAGGATTCGGGTTATATTAGGGTTATATTAGGTCCTCAGTACCCCTTGATTGTCGTAAAAGACCATTAGATGGCGTGGTCCTTCGGATGAGACTGCAAAAACCGAGGTCCCGTGTCACAGCAGGTGTGGCACAATAAAGATCACTCCCTGCTTAAAGGCGTAAGTGCCGAGCATAGACCTAAATATTACAGCCCTTCACCGGCGATTGTGACGTCTTCATGTGAGTGACGTCAAACAATATACAATCAATCAATCTAGCTTCGGTTTGGTCTTGGGTCATTATTGTATATTGTTCTGGATTCTTGCATGTAATTCTTGTATTTCTAAACTGTGATTCATTCAATTCTGATTTAGTGATAGAGTCAATTTAACGTACGATTTATCTTATCTGGTTCACGGCGAATGTGACCGGTCGGCAGGAGAACCCCAATCCTCCTAAGGCACCTGATCCCACCTTTGGTATATCCTGAAATATCCAGGGGTCCGTGTTTGCCCCTGGATATAGCTAAAACTTTGGGAATCACCGACACGCGCGTAGTTTGTAAGGTACCATCCACTGCAAGATGGAACCAATAACCAAAGAAAAACATGTCGAGAGGTCTTCAGAAATGTTCACGTAATTAAACCCTGCAATTACACATCTGTTATACAATTCCACACTGGTTATGTCCTTGCACTAGATCGCTTATAGGAATTATGAGATTAATCACTGTTCCTTATCTTCAACTTTTGTGGAGTTATGAGATTGATCACTGCCCCATTCTTAATGTTGAATTCTTTATAGGATTTATAAAATTATTCAATGTTCCTTATCTCCACTTTTTCATTATATATCCGGTATAATAGGCTTCGCAAATTTTACAAATTTCTGTAGGCTGTCATTGTTTATATACATCAAAAATATAATTATATTACATTCAATCCTTAAATAGTGTTGTATATCTAATACTCACAACCCATTTGTGTCCCATTGACAACACGTATGGAACCTCGAGTGTTTCTCCAGAAATGTTCAGAGACTCAAACTTTGTAAACTCCTTGTCACATGTCATCGACTCTGATAAAGAGACGCAGTGGATTTTAGATCAATCACATGTGTGTGACGTTAACATTTGCAGTTTGGTATACTTTAATGCTTATATTCTCCAATCTCTGTAAAGTCTACCAAAGCGCGACATTTGATGCCAGACAGGTGTAGTAATTATGTATCACCAATGCATCATGAAATTTTCACGTATATCACGTGACTCATATTCATATGTAGCACTAGTATTCTGTAATATTTCTTTAATGAAAATGATTATTATGTACAAATTATATAAGTAAAATATCCATCAATTAGTAATAATTTCAATTCTTTTTTTTCCAGTCACAATGTGCTTATTTTATGTTTTGGCAAAGGTATTAAAAAACGTGTTTTATGACTTAAAAGGAAAGTGATGGCACCCCCCCCCCCCTCCTTAAAAAATTCTCAATGGCATGGGAATGTATATGAATAACTAATAAAAACATTTATTTTGTACAAAAACAAGAGAAACCTAATAAAACTACGTTAGATAACCGCTTTTAGTGTAAAAAAAAATATTTAAGGCAGAATTATGGGCTTGCAAAGTTACCTGCTTTGAGGGTAGAAAAGTGTTTGAAATAATTAAATACTATTGCTATTACTGAAATATATAAGATTGCTCATTGAATTCAATTTTTGTGACAAAATGACAGTTAATGCCCCATTAAGTTCGCCATTTAAATGTAAAAAAAACCCCAAACAAACCCAAAACAACATCTTAATATACTTACCACATGGTGTTCGGTGAGGATAGGTCCAGTTCCCATCAGACGCGCAGATTACTTTATAGTTCTTGTCATAAGCCCACGATTGACATCGAAATGACCTTAATGACCCTACACCAATAGTTGAGAAAGCTCCTGTAACGTTCACTTCTTTGGAATTGTTAAAGTGAGGCAAAGGGCCACAATCTGTGATAGAATAAGTATCTAGTGCAATTTATACTTGTGATTATATATAAAACAAGGAGTATTAAAATGTAAGTACCTAGTGTAATTTATACTTATGATCAATATATAAAACAAGGAGTATAAAATGCAAGTACCTAGTGTAATTTATACTTATGATCAATATATAAAACAAGGAGTATTAAAATGTAAGTACCTAGTGTAATTTATACTTGTGATCAATATATAAAACAAGGAGTATTAAAATGTAAGTACCTAGTGTAATTTATACTTGTGATCAATATATAAAACAAGGAGTATTAAAATGTAAGTACCTAGTGTAATTTATACTTGTGATTATATATAAAACAAGGAGTATTAAAATGTAAGTACCTAGTGTAATTTATACTTGTGATCAATATATAAAAGATGACTTGGGTTTATCCTCAAAGGCCTTGTTAGGATTTATTATACACATGTACCAAATAGGACACTGTGTTGATAATGACGCCATACAGTTGATATACGAGTAAGCGTGGTTTAATTTGCCTTTTTACATGTACATTCTTCACTGCATTTTTGTGGGATAACCTTAACTATGTTTAGTACTTTTATGTGAATAATGTAATAAACTATGAATTCAATTTTGAATAGTAACACACGCTGAATTCTAGAATCAAAGTCCCGTTGTCTCGGAAGAAACATGAAAGCAGTTAAACTATGTTCTCAGTCAGAAATCCTTGTCAGTATTTTATCCCCTCTAATTTATATTGCTTATAGGAGTTTTGAGATTGATCATTGTTCGTTATCTTCACCTTTCATGGTATGAAACTGGGAATTACTTTAAGTGTTAGATTATTTCTGTTAGTTGTACATCCTTTTTGAAATTTTTGTCACCGATGAAGAGACGGCGAAAACTTCTGGCGAAGCATTACGTATTTTTCCATGCATAACGTCATAGACCGTTGCAGTGAGGATTCTTTATCGTGCCTACAACTTATGTGATGTATTACCGCTTTTTATACCCCACACTTTAAAGAAGAGGGGCAGACTGTTTTACATCTGTCGGTCGGTAGATAACATGGGGGGGGGGGGGGGGGGGTTGAGATTGGTCGCTGTTCGTAATATTCACCTTTTATGTTGTCCGCTAAATATATTGAGAACCATTCACTTCATCGTTATATTTCATCTGTAGGTTAGTTACGAGTGGAAGAGGACCCCTATTAATTTTTAGGTCAAAAGGTCAAAGGTTAAAGGTCAATGTACTCTGAACATAGGAAGATGCTGTCCGCTTAGTATCTAGAGAAACTTTTCCTTATTATTATTTATTATTATTATTTACAGTATTTATATAGCGCATTATATAATAAAAAAATTACTCTAAGCGCTTTACATTAACACAACAATAAACTACAATTAAAAATTGAACATATCTAAAACAGTGTAAAAAATATTCGTTTAATTAAAAGAATATGAATTCTAGCACTGGCTTACACAAAATCGTGATTAAACTACAGAAAATACATACAAAAAGGTTTCATAAAAAAGAATATTAATCCTTAACAGATATAAAACTTGCTACACTGACACATTGCGAGGAGTAGATGACACCAATTGATTTTGAAGTCTCATGGTCAAAGGTCAAGGGTCAAACTGGACATAGGAATATATTGTCTACTCAATAACTTGCGAAATCTTTGCTCGACAAACATCAAACTTGCTACACTGATACATTGTGAGGAGTAGATGACACCTATTGATTTTGAAGTCTCATGGTCAAAGGTCAAGGGTCAAACTGGACATAGGAATATACTGTCTACTCAATAACTTGAGAACTCTTTGCTCGACAGACATCAAACTTGCTACACTGATACATTGCGAGGAGTAGATGACACCTATTGATTTTGAAGTCTCATGGTCAAAGGTCAAGGGTCAAACTGGACTAGGAATATACTGTCTACTCAATAACTTGAGAACTCTTTGCTCGACAGACATCAAACTTGGTGCACTGGTACATTGTGAGGAGTAGATGACCTCTATTGATTTTTAGGTCAAAGGTCAATGGTCAAACTGGATATAGAATGATACTCTCTGCTCAGTATCTTGAGAACTCTTTTCTTGACAGACATTAAACTTAGCACACTGGTACATCTTAAGACGTAGATGACCCAAATTGATTTTGAGGTCACATTTTCAAATGTCAAGGGTCAAACGGCACATAGGAATATTCTATCGATTTCAAACCTTGAGAACCATTTGCTTGACAGACATCAAACTTGGTAGACTGGTACATCATAAGGAGAGATAAAATGTGGGTTCATATGGTCAAAGGGCAAATGTTAAACTAGACATAGTGATGTATTATCTCTTATATTTCAAGAATCATTTGTTTGGTTGACATCAAACTTGGTATACTGGTGCAGCATAAGGAGTAGATGATCCCTATTGATTTTTAGGACACATGGTCAATCCACTCTAAACATAGGAATATATTGTCTGCTCAATATCTTGAATTGATTTTACATTACTATCAATTAAGTGATGCATGTGCAGAATAAATAGCATGCATTTATCCTTTTACTGTAAGTAGTCAATACATTGAGACCCTATTATTCAGATCGTATATGATAATGTCAATAACTGTTGAAGTTTATTGCAAAAATAGGTAATTTTGAAAAAAGAAAAGAAAGTAACATTTTTCATTTTCCCATTCAGTTTATCAATAGCTTTCTCGAATCCTTTATGAGCTGGAGATAACGCCATTATTTGTTTATCCATATTAAACATAATACTGATATATTCATTACCATTATCATACCAAGCAGCATGCTCTGCAAATGATCTTTATCTATAAATGAGGTATCTATTGACAGATAAGTCGATGTTACAGGGATTTCAACAGTCCCGTTTCAAATCAGCGTTTCACAAATTCTGTCGCCGTTATAATGATGAACAAGTGAAGATAACGGATAGTAATCAAGGTAATGGCTTCTATAAGAAAAACAAAAGTAAGAGAAGGAAAACACCTATTTCTAGACATACAAGAGGTGGGATCAGGTGGCTAGGAAAAGTAAGCGCTCCTTTTAAACAGGTCACACCCTCCGTGAGCCCTATATCTTGATCAGGAAAACGTAGTAATATGTCGTCAAAATTAAGAAGCAAAGAACAGCCCAACAATTGATATGGAACACGTCAGACAGCATTCGACCCGGTGAAACATGTATCTTTAATTTGCAAATTGATTATTATAACGACGATGAAATTTGCAAGATGCTGGCTTTAAACAAGACTGTTGAAAACCCCGTAACATCAAGTTATTTGTTAGTAATTTATCATACACAGAACACACTCTTGCGTATCAGATAACTTGAAAGGTGAAGTTGATATGAGAATATGAGAAGTTGACGATGGAGAAGCTGAGGTCATCCCGTTTGTCATAAAGTTGCGTTACTAGTTTACCACTGACACCTATGCTCAAGAAAATACCCAAATAAGAAGCAGACATGAACGACTCTGCGGTGTTTTATTTTGCGCTCATTAAGATATATCGAATCGATATAAGTATTAATAAACCGTCGTCGAGATATTTACATTATCTATATGTCGAATAGAAGGTCACAGTAAGGTAAAACATGTTTCATTCTCGTATAGAAGTTTGTGAATAAATCTGCCTCATAAGAATACAAAAACAAAAAGGTCACATAATGATAGATCACAATTCATGCCCATGGCAATTCCAACAGACTGTTGGAAGACCTGATGACAGAAGACTACGTACACATTGTCAATGAGAAACTCTATCATCGTTTTGATATCAACTTCAGAGAACTTGTACTTCTCCTATGCAACAGAGTGTTTCACGTTGTTAAAGTCGTGCGTTTTATGCTGTTGGTTTGGGAAACCATTTGTGATTTCAAATTTAGTAAATGATTTTTGAAATTTTTAGAATCTACATTTGGTATATGAATGATATAACTGAATTACAGCCTGATATTTGGTTGACCGACGTGTTACATACCAATTGTTAAAGCGTTCCTGAAATTCTGATTTTGATTATGAGATACTACGGATTAAGGTGATCAAAATATAGGACCGACGGCGGGTTAGTCTATTGAAAAGGGGATATTTACTTCTCCTTGGCAACTGATCCCACCTCTGGTGTGTGCGGGAATCTGTGTTTGCCCTGTTCATAATTTTATAATTCCAATGTTATTTATTACAAGTGTTTTGATTGGACAAAAATAAAGCTGAACAAAAGTTTATACATCAATAAATCCGGAAACGCGATGTAGTCATACACGCCTGAAAACAAATAACATAGTGCGGGGAAACTATTCAAATTTTTGCAATTGTTAATGAAGTGGATGTATTGGAATTATAAGAATCAAACATTCTTTTTGAAGAATTTATCGATGTGTAAACTCCGGCCATTTTACTCACAAACTTAACATAAAATTGCTTGGCACTTTTATTCAGTTTGTGAGTAAAATGTCTGGAGTTTTCACATCGAAAAGATTTCAAAAAGAATGTTTAATCCTATAGTAAAGAAATGTCTTTATGGTATTCATTAACAACGTTCATTATCTTCACTTTTTCGTATGGCAACATGTAGGGTTTTCTCGTATTTCAGATTCATATGATAAATGTTCAAATTGAGGCTGCTGACAAACAAGTTGATGTTACAGTAGTTTCAACACTCTCATTTAAAGTCAGCATTCTACAAATCATGTGGTCGTTATATCAATAGTTTGACAACACAACCTGTCATTGGGTCAAATGCTGCTTGACGTGTTTAATACCAATTGTGTTAGGCCATTCTTTATATACTGCTTTTAGCTACCAATCACTCCGTTTCCTTATCAAGACATAGGACTCACGGTATGTGTGCCCGGTCTATGGGGATGCTTACACATGATCCCACCTCTGGTATATCCAGGGGTCCGTGTTTGGCCCACTCTATTTTGTATTGCTTAAAGGAGTTATGAGATCGATTACTGCTCGTTATCTTCGCCTTTCCTTCTAAGCACCTGATCCCGACTGTGGTATGTCCTTCTTGATATTGTATTCCTCATAGGAGTTATGAGATCGTTCACTGTTTGTTATCTTCACTTTTTCACTTCAGTATCGCATTATGGAGAAAAATGGACACGTCATTATAAAACATGAATTACGACAATGAAATCATTATTTGCCTCACTGGAAGTAAACGTGGGCACTTGTGATTGTGTTTGTGTCAAAGTTCAATTTCATGAAGTATGTTGTGTAATTAGAATGTAAAGAATTTAGTTTTTTATACTTCATTACAATTATGAAACCGATGAATAAATAAAAACATTTTCAAAGACAATCGGAATCGAGTTTCGAGCGAAAGGGATGCTTCCGGAGGTCCCGAATAGTTGAGGATGCGAATAGATGTATGTTTATAAATATGATGGGAGCACATAAAAATAATTTTAACATTGAAATTTCGTCATTTTCCTTACCTGCCAGGTCACACCTATGCCTATGAAAAGGCTCTGGTGTACACATCATATTTATGGGACACTGATGACTGGAGCAGGCATCTCTATTTCTCTAGACAAAATGAAAAATAAAGCTATGCGATTGACACACGCACATACGTCCAAAAAACTCGATTCAATCACTGTAATAATCCTGAAATACTTTTTTTGCACAATCAACACATTCAGTTTTGAATGTAACACACAGTTGTTTCATTTCCGATTTAAAGACAAAAGTAGATTGTACACTCAGGTATACAACTACAAAGGCCAGGATTGCCTGTTGACTCTCTTCCATGTTTGTATTTTGGCTTTATAGATAAGTAGCTAGCTTATGTTTGAAAAAAAAATTGGCAATGTTATTTTCTTATTTATTCATTGTATCAAAAATAACATGAGGCTATCGCAAATAATGATCGAGATCGACGTTCATAAGACATATATAACGTATGCATTTATTAAACATTTTTTAAAACTTACATGCAAGCAAATAATTACAAGGAATTACACTTTGATATTATGGAAGTTATCTTATCAATCAAATTGTTCTGGAATGATGATCTTGGATGCGAAAATACATTCTATTTACCTTCTCCCATGGAGCGATATTGGTAAAAACCGTCCGGGAATCACTGGTGACTGCCTTGGAAGTCGTGTTTTCGCTGTTCATTTCACATAGTAAAATACTTCTCCAGTAGTTCACCGAAAGACACCGCCTTCGTCTGAGACATTCCTCGGTGCAGTCAATGAAGCTGGTTTCTACAGAGACATCAATCAAAGCGTTTGCCATCCGTTTAGCGTACTGAATGTCGTTTTTCATCTCCCTTCCAATAAGACATAGTGCACATACAAACAAGGTGATATTAAACCGATTCCATGGATGCATGATCAGGCAATGTTTCGGGGATCAGTCAATCCCTGATGCCAAATGCTACAATCGATTGTTACATTGATTATGTACATGTTAATGATATGTTATCAAATGAAATCTTTTTGATTTTTAAAAAATGAACCACGGGAGCTCTGTGGAAGACCGTATTGTTTGTATTGCAGAGAAATGATGATGGTTTTACATCATTATATAGTAAAAGAAAGTTTTTTTTTTCATTTTGAATGTTTGATTGATAGAAATGAGGAATACGTGTTAAGTTCGTTATGTTTGAAACCGAATACTATGGTTTGTGCACACATGATTGAATGATTTGAAAAAATACTTTCTACGATGTTGAAGAAAAACAAAACAAGAATTGATGTAGGTGAATGATTGGTTGTAAGGACTGTAACATGAAAAACGATATACGCATTGACAGAAATGATCAAAATGCTCTTTACTGACCAAACAGGAAAAACAATTAAGATAGGGATATGAAATCAACAACAGGTCCTGTTGCACGAAGGTTAGTTAACTGTAACTGCTTGTTGACTTGTCATTAATTCTTATCGTTAATCTTTACAATGCTTTACGAAAAATATAATTGGCTGAAAAATGAACATATACATAAGAAATAAATATGTTTATAGGATTTATAGGATCGACCACTGTTTGTTATCTGTCCCATCATACAAAAACTAGTTGCCCCCCTCTTTACAAAGCAGTAGTGATATGTAGTGGGAATGTAAAGTTTAATTTATCAATTGAGCAATATAATCAATTCGCTTACCCCTGTCTTTGACATGGTTTAGGGTTTAGAATTTTAGATTTGTTTTTATTTTGCTTGACAAGAATTGTCTGTCCATTATGAAATTAGCTTCTTCACCAGCTGTCACCACATACACTTAGAACGATGCCACGTGCCTGATTCTCTCTATATTATCACATGTTTTCATCGTGCATTTACTTCCAGGTGTATGTCCCTTTTTACAGAATTTAACAAATTCTATAATTTGATATGGTCGAATAGGTCTTGACATTATCTGTAACATTTGTTGGATATATTTTTTCTAATCATTTTTCGATAAGACGATATTGAAGAAAATGTATACAAAAATGTACTAATTTTCCCAATTTTAGAAGCTCATGCTGAAAATTTCAAGTTGATATTTTGAATAGCTTCCGAGAACACTCTTTGACAAACTGACCACCTAAATTTCAGAAAAACGTCAATATCTTACGTAATAATTGAATTTTCAAAAGCGGAAAAAACGTTTTGAGTTTAATTGTATCATCCCTGAAAAATTGACGAAAATCGGTCAACGCATTTCCGAGAAATCGTGTGGACAAAACTTGTAAAATAAATAATAGAGAAAGAACTTAAGAATAAGACTAAGGTACGTCCCAACGGAAGACCTTAATAAGAGGAAAATAAGAATTATGAGAAACGGAGGAAAACAATATGTCCCCGACATTATGTGTTCGGGGATATCATTAGAGTACTTCGTTGCTTGCTAATCACTTCAATTCTCATTTCACTGTTTAAAGAATAGGGATATTCACAAAATGACATATGACATCTTAAATGCTATTTGTAAACACCATCATCATGAATTGTTGCATAAAAATACATGTGTTATCTATCACTTCTACAGATATATATCAGGATGAACAATCGGTTTTGATGTAAGAAAAAACAGAATATTCTATTTTGATAAGACGAATCTAATTTTGGGGCGAATACCTGACATAGGTAAATTGTGGTGAACCTTTTAACAAAGGAATGCATGTGGTGATTAAGAGATTTGTCTCATTTTCTGTAGTGCATTTCAAAATCGGAAATGGCAAGTATGAATAGAAGGAATGAATATGCATTTCATGTACAAGAATAGTTGATATGACAAACAGTATATAAGACGCAAATTCGGTATTCTTTTAGTCATCTTCATGAGACTACAGAATTTTGGAAATCATAATTACTCCCCTTGTTTGAAGATGGCTTCTTTCTCTGTTATGAAAGCAGTCGTCATCCTTTGCCTGGCATCGACCATCTCAGCAGGTATGTACTACCCTGTAGATAACAGGTACTTTGTCAGCTCTACTTTTGATGCTTATTTTAATCACAGAAACTTTTAAATTTCACTTTGAATTAATGAACAACTATGTAACAGCTTCGCATTGGAATTACATGTATATGTCAATGTTTTTGCTTTGAAAAAAACACAACACTAAAACATTGACGTAGGAAGTACATTTCACAAAAAGAAACCACATTTTAAAAATTATCCGACAACTATCATTACTTCCGGTATAATAGTTATCTTTATTGTTCTTCTAAATACAAAAATCTTCACTATGAGACTGGAATATACTTTCCTTTTTTCAAATTTGTCAAATTCCATTGTTTGATGTCCAAATGTATTCATAAAACATTTTCACGAAATGAGTCACGTCCTCAACAGAGGGGTGAGGGGCATGAATCTTAATTTAGCAGAGATCAAAGAAATAAATTCCAAGTACAATTACTTTGACATGTTTTACATGAATGGTGAAGATAACAACACTGATTAATTTCATAACTCCTAAAATCAATACATGTATGAAATAATCCTCCTCTTTCTCAAAGTATGCAATGTAGGTTCTGAACTTCTGAAGAATTTAATGACACCATTTACATTATAAAATTTGTCACTCTGAGACCAATGCCTAGGTACCTGTAGATAAGAGTAGACAAGGTTTTAGAATCAAGCACATGTAGCACGCCCCCTTTCTCGCACTGGGCTAAAACATTTCTGAATGAACAAAACTGGAAGTGTACACACAGATGACAAAACTTTCATTCTTACTCTGGGCATATCTGCACCTCAATTGAGTACAAGGCAGATACAAACTTATTATTTTAGTCGTAATATTATTGTTAACATGTCCATTGTTACATGTCTATGGGTCATCTTGACCGAATACGGTAAAGAAATGGTCAAGTACTATTCAAAGCAGAATCTTAATTATATTTTGATAATGATTTTAGTGATTAAGATGCTTTTTCTTAACATATATTTTAATAATTCCAATGTTATTTATTACAATTGTTTTGATTGGACAAAAATAAAGCTGAACAAGAGTTTATACATCAATAAACCCGAAAATGCGATGTATTCATACACGCCTGAAAACGAATAACATAGTGCGGGGGAACTATTCAAATTTTTGCAACTGTTAATAAAGTGAATGAAATGGAATTATAAGAATCAAACATTCTTTTTGAAGAATTTATCGATGTGTAAACTCCGGACATTTTACTCACAAACTTAACATAAAAGTGCTTCGCACTTTTATTCAGTTTGTGAGTAAAATGTCCGGAGTTTACACATCGATAAATTCTTCAAAAAGAATGTTTAATCCTATAAATAATGTTGTATTGTAAAGGACAAGGGACGTTATTGGCTATATACGGCCGAAATTTTTTTCATTTTTTCAACTTTTATTTACACAACTAGGATGTTCTTCTAATCCCTCTCACATGAAAATGACGTAATATCTTATTATGACGTCATGAATATACGCTAAAGATGAGCTGTTTAGCGGAATCTGTTGATTTGAAATAAATTATGAATAAACTTTAGCAAAAACAAATACTTTTGCATGCAACAACCACATTTATATTTTGCATGTTTAATTATCCATTAATATTCTTCTTTCACTATCAATATGGTGTCGGTTGTTGATTAAAAAAGAATGAATGCGAAATCGACTGTTTTCGATACGCAAAGTCAATATTTTGCATGTTCTAGAACTGAAAAAAAACAACAACAAAAAACAAAAAAAAAACAAAAAAACTTTTGCATGCAACAACCAGATTTATATTTGCATGTTTAATTATCCATTGATATTCTTCTTTCATTATCAATATGGTGTCGGTTGTTGGCTGCAAACAATATGAATTTCAAAAAAGAATGATTGCAGAAATCGGCTATTTTCGATACTCGAAGTCAATATTTTGGATGTTATATAACTGAAAAATAATATTTTTGTATGTAACAACCACATTTATACTTTGCATGTTTAATTATCCATTAATATTCTTCTTTCATTATCAATATGGTGTCGGTTGTTGGCTGCAAACAATATGAATTTTAAAAAGAATGAATGCGGAAATCGGCCGTTTTCGTTACGCAGAGTCAATATTTTGCATGTTATAGAACTGAAGCAAACTGTTCCATCATTTAACCTCATAAACTTTTACTTACTTTGCGATTTAATAAATACATGTATGTCCAGTCAAACAATTATTGCTTTACCTAGTTTGCCATAAAAATCTGCACCTAATAGTCTGCCTTTCGAGTCACGGAGGCGGATAAAAAATCCACCGCATGATGAATGGAAATTATTCTACTTTCGTTTTTAAAGGTCACGGGAATATGTTTGGACGTCCTGTCTTTTCAAAATAAGATTATTTAAGAATAAATTGAATTAAAAAAAATCAACGACACGCATAGACCTTTAATAACTCGAATTTATTTTCTTTTTACAAAAATTGGATCAAAATTCGTTCATTCCCGGCAAAAATGGGTACTGATACGTTATATCTCAAGAACTAGATAGTTGGGATGTCTGTTACTTTTTCGCTAAATTTTAAACTATCTTTAATACAAATATATAAAATATAATGCATAAAACTTGTTGCTAATAATATTGATATGTTTGTGCAGTTTTTATGTTTAAAGTAATTTTCTTACATCAATTTTAACGTACATGCATGTATGTATATATGATGCATGTTGAAATTAAATATTACTACATTAGTAAATAGATATTGATTCCAAAGGTTCTTAAAACGGTTTAAATTAAAAATAAAATAACAGCAAATCATTATTTATATCTTCCAGCGAGATGTAGTTTCTTTAAAACGTCGAAAACCTGTGGTCGATTCGAAACTTCGATCATTGTTGTGGCAGACTTTTTTCTATATCGCATATGATTGATTGATTGATTATTGTTTAACGCCCCTCTTGAGAATATTTCACTCATGGAGACCTAACCACTGCCGGTGAAGGGCTGCACAATTTAGGCCTATGCTCGGCGCTTATAGCCATTGAGTAGGGAGGTATCTTTATCGTGCCACACCTGCTGTGACACGGGACCTCAGTTTTTGCGGTCTCATCCAAAGAGCGCCCCATTTAGTTGCCTCTTACGACAAGCAAGGAGTACTGAGGACCTATACTCAAACCCGGATCCCCACGGGATCATATATATATAAATATGTAATAGATGCACATTTACAGGTACACATATATAACAAAGGTAATTGGGTAGGATGTACATGTGTATATATACATGTATAGATATAAATATTCAGACACCGTAGTATCGAGGAGGGGTTTCCCCTCCACTTTGAGGGGGGGGGGGGGGGGGTGATGTCGACCATTTCCTTGCTATGGGAACAACTTGACCAGTCTAATGACACTTCAACTTTTATTAATCTTATAAGATATATAATATATGTGTTTTGATGATTGTTACTAAAAGTTTATATTAGTATTGACCATGATTAGGAAAACTGGAGTATAACCGTAAGGTGATGTAGACACTCCCCCCCCTTCTCTCTCTCTCTCTCTCTCTCTCTCTCTCTCTCTCTCTCTCTCATGTCAAGGTGTTCTGGATAGGCCTGGCCCGCACATTGAAAAAGAAAATACATGCATGAGATTTATTAAATTCATTTTTAAAAAAGGTATGTTGTAGTTACATATACTGTCTCTTGGAAACAGACACGTAGCATCATTTATCGGGGGGGGGGGGTAGACAAAGGATAAGTTGGTAGTTAATTAGCAAATGAAAAATACCTTTCTCCCTGATCTTCGAATTCTTGAATCTTCGGGGGGGGGGGGGGGGGGGGGGGGGGAGGGGGTGGGGGTTATCCTTCGCTTCATGGGTTCAATTCATAATTTTAAGCCTATTTTTTTCTCATTCAATACTACTATCAATAATATGGGGTGTGTGTGTGTGTTTCACTCAATATATCCTTATTCGCATATGAAAATAAGTGCCTGGGAAAAGCAGTTAAATATACCACATTGTCTATACATGTACTCAAACAACTTCCCAGAGTCCGTTCTAGATTTGGACTGAATGTCGGTGCATACAATGACATGCCCACTGACTGATGTAATTTTCATTTATCAAAGATGAACACTATATGGAGAGAGAGAGAGAGAGAGAGAGAGAGAGAGAGAGAGAGAGAGAGTTGGAACTACTCTTTGTTGACCATTTAGGGGAATGTAAAGATATAAACACGGACGCATTTTTGTGAGGTTTTTAAATACATTTGCTATATGAAATATACCATCTGAAGTTACATGCATATTACTTGACGTGTTTTGCTGTACCCAAGAAAATGATATCCCATTCATGCAACATAAATTTGCATCGTTTAGTACATGTACATTTACCACACTTTATTCAATATATTTTGTAAATACTCACAGCAGGCAGACATATTTTATTCGTATGTACTGTAACATGTATATTGCATACACATGTAAGCAGACCTGTTATATAGTCCTTGGTGTAAGGTGTACATGGCATAACAAGTAATTTTATCCGACTCAATCGACGGTTTTAATCGAAGTGTTTATATTTATGACCAAAAAACAGGAAAAAGAAAATTAAATTCAAGAGCCATTTTATTTTCCATATTTCATTTGAATAAGAGGACATCGAACAGCACCTTCGAAAATATGATTGCGTTCTACTCAACAATTTTTGACAAATACACGCATTATTTTCCTCACTCTAATTAACACAAGATTCTTCCGCAAAATGTCTATGACCACGATAAAGTTACATGTAAATGAATAATGTATTTTCCATAGCATGCCAGTTTTCAATAGTCTTCGATCTCAATGTATTGAGTATTTTTATGTAAAAAGTTAAAATTGTAACTTTTAGAAAAATATTCTAGAAGAATCAGGGGACTGTAAATCCTTTTAGGTCGATGACGTCGTTCCGAAAAAGCGACCGTCGGAAGATAGCTTCAGAGCTAACAATGCAATGTTGTAACGTTATTTTCTCAATATCAACAACAAGTAAATGGTACATGTTATATATGAATGAAACGAGAAAATTATCACCTTTCTACCTGCAAAATATGATCGGTTTTTGAAACGCGGCCAATTTTGGCCATTAACGCCCTTTGTTCTTAAAAAAAAAAAAATGATTGTGATATGTAACTTATAATATCTATCTAATAAGTTTTTGGTCTGACCATAACTATGCTTCTAATTTCTCTTCTATTTCCTGTGTTTAGTCAAATGGCCACAAGGGACGTATACGTTGGTAAAACCAGTTACCGGGTGTCCCCCGGGGTGGTTGGAGGGATGGAGATTTCAGGACAATGAAAACGATTATAATGCCAACTATATTAACAGAAATCCCCATCACTACTACGGTGAGTCAATTTAAAAGTCACATGAAAAGTGTTCTATATCATAGTACATTTCCAAAGATAGATAAATAAACAGACAGATAGACAGACAGACGGATTCAGCAAATGAAAAATACATCATGAATCAAACCTACACTAAGATGTAGGAGGTAACATTTTAGATGATATGTGACTGTGTGCATGATGATAGAATATAAAGTTCGTGATTATTAATTTTCCTTAAGGCATATATGGTACTAAGCCTAGAGATTTGAAATTTTCCTACTGTACCAAGGACGCTCATGACTTTAACGAAGGGGGCAATTGGCCAGCTGGAGATTATTGCATCTTTAGACAAGGACCCTCATGTCCTGCAGGTGATGTTATTTCCTCATATATTCATTTTCTTTATTTGTTTTTTTTTTCCACATCTTCAATGCAAACGAAGTTTAAATATTTGAAACATATTTAGAAACTTTGCGTTTCTGACATTTAATGAAACTGGAAGTGATAAGCATCTTTTTCTATGTTTAGAGATCATAAATAGAAGGAATCAATCGTCATGTTTAGTTAGATAGTGTATAGTCTGACTAATGTGGAATATACGTAATTAGTAGATTACATACGGGGCGAGAACAAAGGTTTGATAAATCTTACCAAATATGCCATAGCTGTAGCTCCACCATGAGAAGTTGGGGGATAACCACTTTGTTCTTGGATGATGAATAGGCAGCTACAGAACATATGTTAAAGACGTCGCATAGTTTATTTTACTGTTTTACAAACAACTTTAAAACGTAATTGAGAGAAACAACCCCAGGGACGTATAATTTCAAGACGACATCACAGCCTATGCGAACACTAATCCTTTCCGATGGAAGCTTCACGACTGGAATTTGTGCTAACAAATTACTTTGCAATCTGGATATTTGATACATTATGTGTGAGACTTTTGTCGACATAGGTTAACATGCTTCAACTCGACATTTAGATATATCGACGGCGTTTCATCAATCATCAGTAATCATGTTCATTCCTATGTCATTTCGAGATATCCTGTTACTCCTACACCACATGTGCTGGTAAATCATTAGAAATCTAACAATGGAACAGTACACATCAGCTACACGACATTTGTTTTTGTAGCGATTGTGGAGCAAAATGCCGCGATTGATTGAAGTCGATTGAAGTGAGGCCATTGCTCTGATAATTCAGGGATATTTGCAACGCAATGTACCCCTCCAATATGGTGTATATGAGACAATAATACTCCATTTAGTTGGGCGTCTCAGAACCACAGGAAGATTGGGTGACCGTCCAAGGAGGGAACGCCCGTGCGTTACGTCGCGACGTCAAGATAGAGGCATGTGTCTCTCACACCTCCATAACTGAGCTGAGACGGCGACAGAAACCGTGCGCAAAGTTTTTGACGCTCCTGGTAGGACAGTGTGTTCAAGAACGGCTAGGAATCGGTTGTAGGAGTTTAATGTTGGTCCGCCACTTGCGCAGAGGCGACATCGATGTCGAATGCAGTGGCTGCTTGTATTTGCAACTAATTGGTTTTGTTTCACCCATTGGAGACGTGTGATGTTCTAGCTTCAAGCTTTACATGTCAGATGGACGTCAACGTGTTTATCGACGTCATTTTTAGCGAAATTCTGATCCTTTCGTAACTTAAGCGACCTATTCGGGGGAGGGTTTGCTATGATATGGGCAGGGATATCTATGGCGTGAAAACACCTCTTTTCGTTCTCCATACAAATCTTACAGCGGTAACATATCGTGATCGGGTCTTGAGACAATACATCCTTCTCCTTATCCATCAACATAACCTTACCTTGGAGCAGGACAACACAAGGCCCCATGTTGATAGGTTTTTTTTTGCGACTTTCTGGTTCCCAGTTCTTGATTGGCCACCGTACAGTCCAGATTTGTCTCCATTTGAGAATTTGTGTGGCGAACTGGACAGGAGGGTAAGGAAGCGCGTCAAATTCCCATAGAACGTCGTTCAGCTCACACAGGCCCTTATTCAGGTGTTGGATAATATCCCTCAAAGGTTATTAAACACCTTGATTAGGTCAATGCTAAGGAGTGTAAGAACAGCAACTGAATCCATGCGTGGGTACACACGCTACTGATTTCGATCGGGAAAAGGCGTAGTACTGTTGTTTCAATGTTATCCATGTGAACGCCGTCTGTGATAGGACTACAAAAATCATCAAAATGTTTTCAATAAATATGATATAACCCAGAATCCCAAACAAGTAAATAATCGTCAACAAGTAAAGCTTTTTAAAAAAGCTTGCCGTCTTTAGTAGCAACTCTATAGACCGAAGTTGAATTATGTCCCTTGTCTTCATTATTGAATTGAGCTAAAATAAATAATCTCACGGACATCATGCCTACAAACCTGTGTCCTGACTCCCATTGTAAAAGTTTGTATTTATGAAGGGTATATGTATTGGAAATCAAAATCACTGTTCCCTGTATTAGCACTGTTTAAAGCCTCTATATCAAATGAAACTGAGATTTTCAGTGTATATATCAAAATATTTATTTTTTAACAAAGTTATGAAACAAAACAAACTAAAAAGATTTAAATTGCTCAAATTTGCATAAAAATTATTCTTGCATATTGTACAGTACAACTGCTTTAGAAATTAACCAGGATAAAGACCTGAGAATATTGTAATAGTTTTGCCAAAAATTATATCATAAAATACATAGAGTTTGATGGAAAAGATTATTCATTTGCATACTTAAAAAAAACAGTGATCCTCATTTTGAAGTCAAACCTTATTTATTCTTATGTAATTAAGGTATCATTAAAACTGTTTTGTAGGGATTAGCCCTACCGAATAGACAAATTCCCAAAACACAAGCAATCAAAACAAAAAACGGCGAGTTTTTCTGTTTGTATGCAAAAATGAAAACATTGCTGTAAATGAAGTAACCATAGAAATGCTTTGTATTAGTCGGTTTTAAAAACGTAATGTGTCAATTTCATGAATTGCATTTTTCTTTTGTTCGTTTTGTCGATTTTTTTAAGATTGAAAATCTTGAAAAATTGTCAAGTCGTACGAAAATTAGAACACCAGAAAATTATCTCCCTTGCCTTGAAGAGCATTTCAACCAATGAAATAATTGAAAATTTTCACTTCATGCACTTTCTACCAATGAAAAAAGAGAGGAAGTGCAAAGTCCGAAGACTGTGAAACACTTCAACTCTGTATACCGTCTTCCAAGGAAGACGGTAATGAATGGTGTAAAATAAGAACTGCTTGGTTTTTCAATGACACTCCATTCCGTTTTATCATTATTTGTTGCACATCTTTTGTTAAATTATCCAAGTTTCATTTTCTGCCTTTACGAAGCTGATGTGCAAGGTTTTATCTATAATTCAGGTTTTGATACTGGAGCTGTTTTTTGGGATGACGAAAACACCATGAACATGAACAGATACGGAGGAGTTTTACCCGATGGAAACTATAACAATGATACCTACATTAACTTTTGCTGCAGGTCAATCTCTCTCTCTCTCTCTCTCTCTCTCTCTCTCTCTCTCTCTCTCTCTCTCTCTCTCTCTCTCTCTCTCATCATTTGACTAATGACTGTATTTCCAATATGTAATTCAAGTGCAAGAAAATAATGGAATCGGTAAGAAGTATATGTATTGCACTGTACTTGATACTAGTTGAGACCACATGGATTTTGTATAGTACAATCATTATTTTTAAGCTCTGTTAATGCAGGAAGATGTAAAAGAAATGATTCTGAAATGTAAATGTTCTCCCCAGGACGAATTATATACCAAATGAAATTTCTAGGAGGTATAAACATATTGTTTTGCTTTGATATGTCCTGATATCAATAGTATTTGGTTGATGTTATAATTTCCCAATCCTAAACATGGGGAGGGGGATAAAACGAGTTCACGCAAAGAAGTCCCAACAATTACAGGTGCTGGTTGATGACATTAAAAAAATATTGGGTATTTATCACATACATACATAAACCACCCTCTCACACTGATTAATTCATTCTGAAATATAATTATTGAATCTGTGGTTACTTGAAGAAAGAATAGTGAAAGGTAGGTAGTAAAAAACAAATCTGTCAAAAATATTCTTCCATCTGGTCCACATTTTCTCAAAACTGTACATTTCAAATGTTTGGATTGCAGCCTATTTTCCCACATGGTATCCTAACCTTAGATGACATGATAATCCAACAAGGTTTGGTTCTTCATGGTGATGGCATTTTAATCCTATACGTTATATCCCCAAAACGCCTTGAGAAAAAAAAAGGATGTTGCACAGTATTTCTCATTATTTTCACGCGGGACAGACAAACCACTCTAGTTTTCCTTTTAGCTCCTACAAGTTTATTGTAATTTGTAATTTCGAATTTCCAAAATTTCGGCTTGAGCATCACCGAAGACACATTATTTGTCGAAATGCACATCTGGTGCATCAAAATTGGTACCGTATAAGTTTTACATTATCTGATACTACATTCAGATGTTCAATGATAGAGATTGATAGAATCCTTCATAAGAAGGAGCGTGAAATAAGTAAACTCCACCGAGGGGCAAGATTCACAGTCAAGGACGAGGCTTTGTCAAGTCCCAGACAGCAAATCCTGTTTCAGAGGTGAGATTTCTCTATCCCACATGAGTAAATAATGAAGGGTTCTTTCTCTCAAATTTCACCCACTGTTTAGTGCATAAGTTCAGGAATGTTGAGAAAATTTTAAATTATTAAAATCCTCATTTGAACTTCAATGTGATAACTAATTAGACAGGCATTTACGAGCGTGCTCGTAAATAGTCTACACTTAAAATGAAGAAAAAAACCCAAGGTTTTTCACCAGAAAGTATACCGAGCGAAGCTCGGAGGCCCGTACATGAAGCAAGGCTCTAAAGATAGCAGTAATGGAAAAGAAGAAAAATGTGAAAATCTGCAAAGAAATAGGAATAATCTCTACATGCGTTCACTGAAAATATGAGCGCCGCCATTTTGTTTTGTTGATTAGTTGCTTCTACAGTTATTCGTGTTTTGCCAAATATACAGGACTGTCGTGCAATTGTAATTCAACCACTGAGTTTGTTAAAAATGAATGAAATAATTATCATTGTTGCAGTTTTTAGCCAATCGTCTATAAAAATAGTAATATGACTAAATAGATGAACGAGTTCATGAGTTTCTTTAAATAAAAAATTACAATATATTTACGCTTATGTTTTTACCATTTTGAAATTTTTGGGTGGTTTTGTTTAGAGTTAACAGTCTTTTAAATAACAAACGAGATGTATTGTTGGTAGAATTGTTTGATTTGAAAGATAGAGAAAAGCCGATACTAAATTTGACATCACAATGCACACTTTACGTCGCTTGGCAATATATTCCCCGCGTTAATTAAATAGGCGGATCTTATAGCTATCCTCATGTCCCCCCAATAGATATTTAGATTTTAAAGGGCGTTCTGCGCAAAGGGGATTTCATAACAAAATATAACTATTTTTAAATGAATTATAACCTATCGTACTAAACGGAATTATGATTATCCTTTCAGACATACCACTGAACATTTCATGCTTCACTCGGTCCAACGGTCACACGGTATAAATATTCTAAAACTAAAATTTCATGAAAAAATGCAAAATATATATTTTATTTCACGGCATAACGTACATCAAAGAAAATTGAGGACATCACAATCAAATGACGTCAGAGCAGTGTATAACAGAGAAACCTTACGCAGCTGTTACACATGCGTAATATGTCTGTAACGGGTGAAAATGCGAGGAATTCTTATCCATGAGATATCTGATGCACAGTAAGCACAGTACAATATGTGTTTGTTTTATCTTGAACTTTATTTCTATATTGTTGTAGAAATGATGGTTATTGGATGAACCCAATCGAGCTTCCGACCACTCAACCATTTTTTCTGTTGAGACACGCATCCCATTGTCAGACAGTGAAAGGAATGACCATCATAGAAATTGGTGTCTACTTTGGCAACGAAATAAACTATAATAACGATGGTGCGTTTGGAAACCATCCATATCTATTCGAAGTCCATGGGCACCAATTATTCATCGGGTACTGCTACTATCATCCATAGTATCAATAAAACTTGACCACATGGCATTCTTATCGTATATCAGCTTTTCATTCTTTTGTTTCAATGCCTCCAAGATTAGTTCTTACTGTATAGTATTTTTAGTGTGATGATAGTATCTGTTTACTTTTGTCATTGACTGCAAAACATAAGTAAAATATGAATGCATGTAATCACATGCAAAATGTAAGATACACAAGATGACACCCGACCACTCAGTCACCTGAATATAAAGACCCCTCCAGCCCGACCACTCAGTCACCTGAATATAAAGACCCCTCACCCGACCACTCAGTCACCTGAATATAAAGACCCCTCACCCGACCACTCAGTCACCTGAATATAAAGACCCCTCACCCGACCACTCAGTCACCTGAATATAAAGACCCCTCCAGCCCGACCACTCAGTCACCTGAATATAAAGACCCCTCACCCGACCACTCAGTCATCTGAATATAAAGACCCCTCACCCGACCACTCAGTCACCTGAATATAAAGACCCCTCACCCGACCACTCAGTCACCTGAATATAAAGACCCCTCACCCGACCACTCAGTCACCTGAATATAAAGACCCCTCACCCGACCACTCAGTCACCTGAATATAAAGACCCCTCTAGCCCGACTGCTCAGTCACCTGAATATAAAGACCCCTCACCCGACCACTCAGTCACCTGAATATAAAGACCCCTCACCCGACCACTCAGTCACCTGAATATAAAGACCCCTCACCCGACCACTCAGTCACCTGAATATAAAGACCCCTCACCCGACCACTCAGTCACCTGAATATAAAGACCCCTCACCCGACCACTCAGTCACCTGAATATAAAGACCCCTCACCCGACCACTCAGTCACCTGAATATAAAGACCCCTCACCCGACCACTCAGTCACCTGAATATAAAGACCCCTCAAGCCCGACCACTCAGTCACCTGAATATGAAGACCCCTCCAGCCCGACCACTCAGTCACCTGAATATGAAGACCCCTCCAGCCATGCAATTTTCTAATACATTCCACTCAACAATAAGTTAACTGAATATCAGGAACACTTCAGTGATCATTTTAGTGACGAGTCAGTCTCCTCTTAATTATTTTTCATTGAACCTTTAGTTGTCATTTAGTTATTATCGACTATTCAGTAACGTGTTAGATGTTTCGCAGTTATATTTTAATGACCATTTAGTCTTTTTTATCTATTATTCAAATTCGTTGGTTATTCATTTATTTGAAAAACTACTCATGTACTTTGAGGCATCGTTAATCAAGCTAATCTTTCGCTGAGAAGAGGTCTTCAGTGTCATTTGCTTGTCTAAAGAGGTGACAAAATGGGTCAGTCCTTCACATGAGACTGCAGAAACTAAGGTTCCGTGTCACAGCGTGTTTGATGCGATACAGATCTATCCCTGTTGAAAGGCCGTAAGCGCCCAGCTTAAGCCTAAATGTTAAAACCCCTCGAAAAATTCTTGCGTGGGACATTAAACAATATAAAACCAACCATTCTTAAACAGGTAGAACTCAGTCACCTGCCTGTCTATGCATTAAATCAGTTTTCAGCAATCATTGATAATCCTTTTGATTACGTATTACTTAACCTTCCTACATAATACACAACCGTAAAACCACCACACCGCCCATATCTCTTTTAATACAAATATTTCTAGGCGAATTTAATACGTGGTGAACCTGGCTGCAAGTGTTAGAAAGCGAAATAACACGGAACGAGAATAACACTGCATGCTAATAATTAAATAGGCCCATTACCCTTGGCCTCCAGTACCAGATATTTATTACCTGGTTTAAAAACACTAATTTTTAGTCCTGTTGAGTTTATCAACGATAATATGTTTACAATATACTGAAGTTACATCTAGTTCCAATGCAATCGTCAACTAATAGCCTGGAATGTCTGCCTTGTGTAGAAAAAACATCAGCCTATCAAATATTATGTAACATTAATCAGTGTTTTGTAGCAACATCGATAGGAATTGAGCATCTGTACCGATGTGTTCAAATCGTGTGACAATGTGTAATGTATACTAATTTCGCCTTTCTGAACTCTTAATTTTTTAATCATTTATCATATTTTATAAATCACATCTTCATTCTCATTCACATTATCTTTTTATAAATCAATTAACGCAAAACCAAGCTTCGATGAGCTGTCTCAGTTACGAAAAAAAGAAAGAAGAGGACTAGACAAAGAAACATACATACATTATGTCTTGGGTGCAGATTTTCTTGGAGTTAAATAATCTGTTTTCAAATACTTATTCCAAATAATGCACCAATTGATGCAACCCGTGTGCTGCCTTCCGCATGAAAAACTTTCCTGGATCATCCCAGATTGCAGGAACAATTAGCATATACGCTATTTCCTCTTCTTTCTTGACTATTTATTCCCTCCTTTACAAAACATCTTCAAAGGGATCCTTTAGGAATTCAATAGCATGAGAAACTACCTTCACAACTGGCAATTCCTTGCCCCTTATTTATTGTACCTTGGTACATATTGTAATTTTCTGAAAGAGAAAAGGAAACACCCGTTGTTGTTGGTGAGTAGTTAACGAACTTGTTTCACATCCGGGTGGTGAGCACAAGTTTGATTCCCGGTTCCGGTACCGCGTCAAACCTAAACCTTTCTATTTTATTCTTTCGAATATGACCATAAAACTTATATTCCGTGTAACAGTATTCATTGGCATGCCAAAGAATTATCCCTGCATGGATGCATTGGTCATGCAGGTGGAAATAATGCAGTTACATATGATAAAGTCACAGGGACAAAAATTAATCAACACTGCAGTGGGACTGTAGATCAAGATCTACAGATCAACTGAGCTAACCACCTAGTCGGTATTAAAAAATTGTATATTTAAACTTTTATGTTTCAAAAGGAGGTTAGGCATTATCACAATGTACATTGTATTGGTCTTTAAGTAAATGATACATGGAAGGTGAAGATAACGAACAACGATTAATCTCATAACTGCTATAAGCGATATAAAATAAAGACTTGGGCAAACACGGATCCCTTAATCTTCCAGAGTGGGTTCAGGTGTCTAGAAGAAGTAAACATCCCTTGTAGACCGGTCATTTCCGCTGTAAGCCCTATATCTTGACAAGGTAAATTTTGTTTAAATCTGGTTTCTTGACAAAGCGTAAAACTAAAACAATAAAAAAACACACGAGTAGTATATTTCTATGATCTATGCACAATATTTTTTTAATGAACATCAAATTGCATATTTTCTGACTTTGTCATAGAGCATCCTTCGCAGCTAGGTTAAGGGCTTCCATAGTCAAATGCACAATAATCATGTGGTGAAATTGCACCTCAAATTCACAGGTTCCGAAACGATGCTAACCATATGTTGACTGTGACTGAGCTACCGTTGATTCCCCCATGGTAATTTCCTGTGACGTCACTTAAATATCACGTAACACTTTATTTTTGGAAAACAGCAAGAGGCCCTATTTGTGAACAAAAGTTCAGGTTCATGTCGGAAAACAGCTGAATTTTTATTGATATACTCAAAAAAAAATTCCTTAACTTGAAAAGTGTTGGAAGCAAATGCATACTCGAACTAACCATGCTGTAATTTAACAACATATCAGCAATCATCAGCGAATTACCGGGGTTGTCCACATTCTTATATATATCATATCGTTAATATACATGACAGAAATTGCTCCCCGCACTTTTCAAACGCATAAATATATCTAGATTATATAGCAGAAAGATTCATATTGTTTTTATATCAGATGAACCTGAACTTTGCCGCAGTATTTGTAATATGAGTTAATCTATGTACATGGGGATTTTTTTTAAACGCATCAGTCATTCAGATTAGGGGCGATTTCAATGTCATAATGTAATATGAATATCACCTTCGTGCATACTATATCTTGATAATGGAGAATGATTTGATTTCATAAAAGAATAATATATTATATATATTTTTATTTGACAAGATATATTTCCATGTATACAGCTTATCACTTGATAACATTAGTAAATAAGACAAAATACAATGAAACTTTCCCCGCGATACAACTATCAAAACATGTACGCTGTGACGTACTTTTTCATTGTGACGTCATATGGTGCGAGGTGCACAAAGATACATTTATAACAGCACTGTGATTTTTCTCGGATAGCCTTAACTTAGCTGCGTTTTAAATCTGTGGAAGTAGAAATAATTTTCATGTTCCCCTCGCCTGCCAGTTTTGCTCTGAATCAAAATCAAACTCTTCAAAACCAAATTATTTAAAATTTTCATACTTGTTCAGCAGGGCTATGGTTAGTCTTTTGAATGAAATCAGTTCACCGTTTGGGGCTTTCCAACGGAGAATGATGCCTTTGGTGGGTCTCTATCACTTCTAATGTTGCGTCCGATTAAGAAGGTGACAACCTATATCCAGCTTGTGCTGTTACTAGATCGATGACCAGAAGAAAAGTCAAGGTAGACCATGCTCAACCACTCAACACGGTTGGTTCATCTCATGGAATTGACTTCAGTGACACTTTCCTGTTTGATCTTGATGCCAGTTTACATGAAAACATTCATATAACAGTGAATATCCACTGAAAACCAGGGATAATGATGGTCCCCTTATACAGTTAAACTAGGGTGAGTACACTCTTAGTAGAGAATAGCTACTGTCCAAGCAAAATGAGGACCCTGATATTACCCAACTGAGTACGAAAACACTTCCACCAGAAGAAGCCGCCACAGTTGGAGGATGTTTCTATACCAACGACGGGATCCTTAAGCGAAAATAGACCAGATGAAGTATGGCGGGTCCTTTAGCAGATAATGGTCCCATTGGCATATAGTAGTGATTTATCGCATGGATATCATGAGATTAGCTCATGTTACACCCACAGTAGGTCATCTAGGAGTCAATAAGACTTAAAACAGGATTCTGAATCATTTTTATTGGCTTAGGTTAAGAAAGGATTTTTCTGAATTTTGCAAGTCTTGTCATGTTGATCAAATGGTAGGTAAACATAATAAGGAAAATCCAACTGACACTTACAACCTATCCCAATATTTGAAGAACCATTCCGTAGGGTATTAATTGACTTGTAGGAACCCTGCAAAAATTATGTCAGGAAACCAGTATTTACTTACTGTCATATGTACGTCGACTCGATTCCCTTAAGATATACTTTCTAGGAGTATTAAGGCAAACACCACAGTCAAGGCCCTTCCTAAGGCTTTTCTCAGTAGGAGTGTCGTAGGTTATTAAGTCAGACTGAGGTTCAAATTTCATGTCAGGCTTGTTTCCACGTCATGTCATACATTAGTTAGGTGTTGGACAGCGTACGTGAACTGCTTACCATCGCGAGTCTCAACTTTGAAGATCGCGACCTTGACCTTGTCATGATCTGTATTCTCTGCTATGGCCAGTTCCGAATATCTATCGATTGCTTTGTCGATGAATACACCAAACATAGATGTACCGTGACCATTTCGAATTTTCTTTAACTTTCTCAAATTGAGGAAACTATCTATCCACTAATTTGTCTTGAAATTTTGGGACTTAATTCAAAAGAATGAGATAAAAATATTGAACAATACAATACACCCCCACCCACCCCCAGATTTAGTATTACTCTATTTCATTTTCTATCTAATTATTATTCTTTGTTTTAGGTAGCTTTCATGCAAAGCGCTTTGGAGTAATTGTCTTAAATTTTAGATAAAGCGCTACATAAATGTATAATAATGATGATAATAATAATTATGGCTCAGAATACATCAGCAGAAATCAATATCAGGGAATGCAAATATATAAGAGTTTGATTACAAATTATCTACAGAAAGATGAAAGGCGAAGATAACGAACAGTGATCAATATCATAACTCATGTAAGCAATGCAAAATAGATAGTTGGGCAAACACCGACCCCTGGAAACACAAGGGGTGGTATGAAATGCCTAGGAAGAGTAAATATCCCCCATAGACCGGTCACACCCGCCGTGAGCCCTATATCCCGATCAGGTAAACAGAGTTATCCGTAGTCAAAATCAGTGCGCCAAGGACGGCCTAAGAATCGGTATGAAACACGTCAGACAACATTTGACCCAATGATAGGTTGTATCGACGAACTAGATTGTTATAACGACCATAGAATTTGCGAAATGCTGACTTCAATCATCAACTTGTTTATCAGTAGCTTGTCTCGATTTAAAAACTGACCATACACAGAACAAGCTCTCACGTATCGAATGAGTTGATATATAAACACCATATGCAGGTGATATTGGAATATTACTACATAAATATGAAATCATCCGGTTTGCCATACAGTTGAGTTGTCAGTTTGTGGCTAATGTCTACTTTCAATAAAATATTAAAATATAAACAGAAGTGGACGACTATGTGGTGTCTTTTATTTCGAGCTCACATCGACATATATAATCAACATATGAATGAAAGTTGTTACTGTTAATAGACAAAATGTTGTCGATATATCTAAATGTCGAATTGATGGCCACGGCAAGAGATGTTTTTCTTCTCGCATATAAGTTTTTGAATAAATTCTGCATCATATGAATATAGAAACAGGTCAGCTAACAAAGGAACACAATTCGGGCCCATGGGAATTCAAACAGACTGTTGGCAAACTTGATCACCAAAAAACACGAAGATATTGTCTGTGAGGAACTCTAGGATATCTTTTATTTCAACTGCAGAGAACTTGTGTGTGGAATTAGAGTGGTGTTTAACAAAGCAAGTTTTTTGATGACTGATCACTAGATATGAATATTTCCGTTTTCCGTTTTTATTGAAGAAGCAACTGTCTATGATGTCAGAAAGTCTAGTCTTTAATTCATCGTGAGGAATGGTCGTATACAGTGTTGAAAAGTCATACGTTTTAATGTTATTAGTTTGGGAAAAGTTCTCCAATTTCAAGTTTACTAAACGTTCTGTAGAATTTTCTAGAATCGAAATTTCATTAACACCACTTCTGGCAAATGTAGTCACCCAGTACGTTTGCAGTTTCTTCTTCATGAGGAGCAAAGGACACTTACTGGATTTAGCAATGTATCCTTGTTTGTAAGGGTTTTTATGTAGTTTAGAAATCCAGTATAGGTAGGGTAACTCATTAATTCGACCCATTGACTGGGATATTAAATGTGTCTAAAACTGAAGCATGATTTTGAAGAATTTCATCTTTTGAAAGGGCAGTTGGAGTATAAGTACGATCACCAAAAGTAGAATTAATGCCAAGTTAGTTTAAAATACAGTTGTAACAATGAGCTTTACAAACAAAGACACTGTTATTACTAGCTTTGTCAGCTGGAACCAAAACATTTTCCTCATGTACCCTATCTAATTCTTTTATCACTTCTGGTTTAGTAAACACAGAAGGATAGATGATACGTACTTTTGCTTTAATATGTCTAATGGAGGATTTTAACATTCCTCTAATACTTTTAACCCAATCTGACAATGTATGACCCCTGGGTCGAGTCCTCTGCTGGCGGACTGTTAGTCCCCGAGGGTCTCTACAGCCCAGTAGCTAAGTACTTCGTTACTAGCTTGAAAATACGGATGTATATTTAATTGCTGTTATAAAATTTAGAAATTCATTTCAAAATGAAGGATTATCTCCCTCATGCATAACTCTTATCCTTAGACGAATTTGACTCCACTTTTTGGCACACTGTTTTTGGTTATAATAGCTCTAAAACTTCATAGTTATTTCGGATTTCAAACATTTCGGTTGAGCATCACTGCATGAAGAGACATTATTTGTCGAAATGCGCATCTGGAGCATCAAAATTGGTACCATATAAGTTTCACATCGAGTTCTTCATTTTCACATTTAGCCCATCGTTTGAAATAATCTTTGACAGAATTCATAATAGAAATGAAGTTATGTCGCCAAGTAAAAGACCGTGATTCTCTGTATTTGGGACCTTTTAAAATAAGTAATTTGAGGTCCCCATTTTCAACTATATCAATATCACAAGAAATGACATGTCCAGCTGGACTATAGTTGACAGAAGATGAAGAACGAGAACATATTGGTGGATTACGTATAAGATAATCTATATCTTAGCACTGCAAAGTTTTTTTATAATTAAAAATTTGGATGCAATAGTAGAAGTATAGCTGTAGGAAATACAGGGTGTGGACTTGAACTTGAAATAAGTTGGAAGACACGACTGAACCCTTTTATGACGCAGAATGTTTCTTCTGTTGAAGTCATCTGTTTCTTTGTTTGTATATTTGAGCTTACGGAACTGGCGGCATGATTTGAAAGGAATATCATCGACGACCCGTGCTGGTTTAAAGAACTTGTGATTGGTAACATCCATTATCATAAGGTTCAGTCTATAGCTGACGCTTCTTCAAATAACGTATGTAAAACTCTCAATGGAATAGTGTAAAGTTTTGTATGAACATGATGTGGATCCAATTCTCTGTTGACGTAAGGCAAAAGTAAATCAAACGTGACATCATTTATACTTGGTCTTTTATATGAAATATGAATATCATGCGTTTCCGTCTTTGAGTATTGGAAGAGAGTTCCATCACATTAACGTTATTTCCTTGTGGACTAGTCAAATTTCCCACATCATATGCATTATCATTGCACCCATATGGAAATGTAGTGCCTATAGTCCTGATCCAATGATCTTGCCGTTGTCTACGACAAGGGGTGCTTAATGTTGGATTGTTAGTGTGATGGTAATTCCCCCCCCCCCCCAATCCTTATCCTCATAGACAAGATGGAGTGGTCCGGTGCATTAAAATGTTTGTGACGAAGTTGGTTACCATCATTATTTATTTGAAATTGGTGCCCCGATATTCTTTTATTACATGAACCCTTGGTTCCTCCCATATAAATTAAGCCACATAGGTTACACTCATTGGCGTAGACAACGTTAGACATTTTCAAGTCAAATTATCGAAAGTTTTAGTACAGAAACTACGTTCAGTAATATTACTACTAAATGGATTTCTAGTGATAAGTATATCACAAGTTTTACAATTCTTTGCAGAAATTTTGATGTTAAACGCATGACGTCTAACAGAAATTATCAAAAGCATATCTTAAAGGAACTAAACTGTCTTTAATTTGGGCATATGAATTTTGGTTTCTGTACCAAAGCTGACAATCTGACGATTGTACATAAGACAAATCTTTGATATCTCGAAGGATAATCCGAGGGACACGAACTGACCTGTTGGAGCTTATGTCCGTTATAGACTCCACAGAGTGCCACCCTTTTATATTGGTCGACATGTCATCCAGTATTGTTTCGTTATTGTGTGTATTCATGAAGGAATATATCATTAAATTTAATTTTCATTCATTCATTTAATACGCTCAAACCACAATGAAAATGGTATATGAGGTACAATACAGATATTTCATGTATCAATACAAGTAACATCAGAGGAATGTATATAGGTATGCAAAAAAAAAAAGGTAATGAAATATACATGAATATGTACAAAAATTCAAATTGTGTGTTAAGGAGAACATACTAATTCGGATATCTTTAAAATAAACTTTCGCAAGTTTTTACTCGTTGACATGATTTCATGAAATTTCATTACATTTGGTATCATACAATATTTTTTGTGTAAATATTCTTTTCTTATATCGGATAAAGCAGTGCATTTTACATTGCTGGTTTACCGCCGAGCTGAATTTGCACACGACACTATAAACTGTCACAAATGAACGTGTTTAACGTTAAGACAGAAAGAGTGATGATGCAAACGTTCAACTTACAGTCAGAAAGGGAGATTTTACCGTAATGGAATTCTAGAGCAATACCTTACGAATGGTCATTTATCTTAGGGAAGCATCCTCATCCAATACCAAATTATTCTTTTATTTTCTTGACGTTGATTACCCGGTAACATTAGACTACAAAACTTAATATTTAACATGTTAGCTTTGGAAGCGATTCTCAGCTTCCTACTTTTAATAAAAATATGCACCAATCAATTAATCGTTGTGTCTGAGTACCGTAATGGTTGTGATGAAAAATACATGCTGGGATAAAGCTTAGTCATACAAGTATTTCTATAAATCAGGTAAAATGCACACACAACTTCTGTAAGTTGTCTGGGTGAAATTATCTTTTGAACATTAATTTAAATTAAATGAATATTGAATATGGAGTTAACACATATGTCTATGAAACGTGTAGGTCTTTCATGAGAAAAGAATGATTCACTTTTCAGCAAATCACTAAATCTACAGGACTGAACTTGAGTAGTTAAATCTTATATCAAACGTTCGCCTTACATCTGATCAATCAGGTTTAGCTGTTGAATGGCATCCATTTTCAAGCGCTTTTTGTTAATCTTTCCTGTAGCAAGCATCGGCAGACTATGGAATCGGAGAAAATACTTTGGCATTTTACCAATATCATCAATCATGGCTTCCTGCCCAACGAAGTTTTCAATGCAAAATTGTTTTACCTCGCATGGTAAAATATCCTGCCCTGGATCCGTAACATAACAAACGCAAATTTCTTCGTATAAACGTTTGTCAGGTACTCCAACAGCAATAGCAATTTTTACACCATTCTTTTTTTGAATGACTTCTTCAATGCTACTTGGCATTATTTTTTCTGTGCCTCGGGAAATGAATTCCTTGACCCGCCCCTTTATAACAATGTGACTGTCTTTATTAATGTACGCAATGTCGCCAGAACGAAACCACTTTCCGGGCAAAAGGACTTCGTCAGTTAAATCTGTGTCCTTGTAATATTTCTCAAAACCACAAATACTTCGAATACAAAGTTCCCCGCTTTCCCCTTTTCTCAGAACATTTCCTGCTCCATCAATGACCTTCACTTCATTACCTGATATAGGTATTCCAACGTCACCAGCTCTCTTTTCACCAGGAGTGGTAATCGGCGGAAGTACAGATATCCTACTTGTCTCAGTAGATCCGTATACGACTGTCAAACGCCTGGTAAATACGCCAACGACCTTTGTGTGGACATTGTCAACCATTTGTCCACTCGTGATGACCGTGTCAAGTTTGAACAAGTTTTTGTAATTGTCTCCGTGAGAGATCAGATATGAAAGAAAGTTAGGTGATAGTAGCGCGGATGTGCAGTCTTCTTCTTTGATTACCTCCCATATTTTCATGGTTCTATGTCCTTCGGTGGCAACTGAGGAATCGCAGAATATTCGAGAGCATCCTTGGTAAACTGTGAAAATGGGGCATCCGGCTAACCACGTAAATGGGCGATCATTGTACGTTTTCTCAGAGAATATCATGCCATTGTTGGTTGCTTGGAAGTGTGTCTTAGGGATCATTTTAGGCTTTCCCGTACTTCCAGATGTCGTGAAAATCACAATTTCATCCTCGGGGTAGAGTGTAGGAAATTCCACATCGTTTTCGGTTAACTGCAATATCCCGGGGAGGTAGTCATAGGAAGTTAGCTGCTTGCTCTTTCTAAGAAACGCAAATGTTGAAAGATTTGAGTCCTCCTTGGTGTATGCAATAAGTTGTAAAATCATATCCACATATTCATTATTTCTTCCAGGATCTAGCAAAAAGGCCTTACACTCAGCAATTGTAGCTATTTCATAAAGATCTCTGGCGTCGGTGATGTCGAAGGGCACTTGAACAACAACACTTCCCGCCATGATTATCGCTAATTCTGCAATCACCCATTCTAGAGTGTTTGGCCCATGGAGAGCAATTTTATCTCCTTTCTTCATTCCTCTCTTGATGAGATAACCTGCTAATTTTGTTGCCTGTGTCTGAAGTTGATGACAAGTCAAGCTTTCCCGGGTTCCCTCAATACCTCGGTAAATGAGAATTTCTTTATCTGGAAACAGTGTTGTTATCTCATTGAAGACTTGAGTAATTGTCTTGTATTGAAATGGAATCGTCCGAGGAACACAGAGATAACTGAATTCTGACATGACGAACACGATTCTGAAACATAAAGTATATTGACTCAACAGGATGATTACCATATTTTGTGTAGAAGACTTCATTTTGTTTAAATCAGGGGTTTCTGCAGCAATTACTACCTAACGAAATACGATTGATTGAACAGTAGTAAGGGGGATGTAATACCGTTAATTTTGATATTGCTAAAACCACCATTGTTTACCACATCCCTGTTGACATCGTGAATTTTTTTCTGGCGATGACCTCTGCAGTTTAGATAACACTTAACCGTATGTTGTACATAAATTATAAATGACCCTAGTGCACTTCACACTAGATGACGCAACAACGAAAAGCACCCAAAGACGTATAGGTTGTATCTGGTGGAAAATGTGATAATTTGCATCGTTTTCGACTTATTCTGTCAAGTGAAAAGTCTGCTATAGCCGAATATACGAGTATATGGTTTGAATATATTACTGCGTTTAGAATATGCTGTAAGCAATTTCTAAACTAAACAATAATGACATGGTATCTGTGAAGAATTCCAGTAATTCGCTGATGATTGTCCAAGTATTTCTAATTAAGATATGTTTAGATTGAGCGTGCATTTGCTACCAATACTTTTGCTTTAAAGGATTTTTCTGTCATTAAAAGTTCATCTGGTACTGCATACACTTGAACGTTTGCTCACACTTAAATAGAACCTCTTAACGCTTTCCAAAAATAAAATGATAAAGTGTCACGTGATAAACTCACATCATGGGGAAACTACTTTGTTGGGAATATAGGATAGCTCGGTAATAATCAACATGGTTGCATTGTTTTCTTGTTGAACATTAACAATTTTGATATTCTCTTACATTTTTAAGAAATTCCATATATCTCAATATGGGACTTCTTAGCCTAACTGTGTTATTCACAGAGGTTACAAATATTCTGCAGTTCTTGTCGTCATGTGGATTCCCCCTACAGAGGTCATGAATCACAGCCATGGTGACGTAGATATTACAAGATGATATGGACATGGATCAATGTCACATGCGCTCATCGCTACATTGCAACATCACATCATAAAACAGCAGTCACATCTTAATGGATATCGTTAACGGACGTCCAACGGAAACAGAATTGTCAAACCGTTCGCCTCTGTTACTATGCGTTTCTCTTTCGTCCAACGCGTTCCTTGTCCGGTTTATCAAACGGAAAGTTCTGAGCATGTTCAAAACTTGAAAAGGACATCACTGGACTGTGGAGTCCGCTTAGTGTATCAGTATGTCACATGTAAATGTGCGTTGTTAAGCGTTTTAATCGGAAATCACTCGTTTCTTTTCTTGTATTTGTACATTTCACATCGTTAATGTCTGATGGACATGGGTCACGATCGGACTACTACCAGACATGCAGCGGGTCAACCGAGGATGTAATGGACAACAACCGTATGTTTACCGACAATTAACGTAATAGACTGGCAATAACGGTTGTCAAACGGACGTCCATGGGACTGGTACAACTCCGTTCCTCTAACGTTAAAATATCATTATAACAGTTTCTCAGGCATTCCAGGTTCGTTTAACTAAGCATGTCTTCATTATTCAGTCAGTAATAATTTCGTGAATCTGTCCAGATTCAGAAAGGATCCCTACATATGAATCTTGGGCTGTCTGCTCTTTCCTAGCATTGTCAAAAAGGGTCTCGTAGCCTTTTTCCATACCCTGCTTTTACCTTTCTCAATATTTGTAGACCTTATTTTTGGAAGGCATATGTCCAGGAGGGTGATAAATCTGACAAACATGCCCATTTGCTATTATATCCGTTTTGTCAGCCACATGGTTGTTACAAGTTCGTTCGTCTAACGTTGAAAGAACGTTATATCAGTTTCCCATTCGTCCCATGTTCGTTTTACCCGACACTTGTCCGTTATTCAACCATAATGTCCATTAATCGATCGTTAATTGTCCAGTTCGTGTCCCATAATCATGTGGTTTTTATGAGTTTTATTCGCTTCATACACCGATCGGAGGAGCCCCAAGAATCGATGGGAACGACTTTCATCAACGGATACCAACGGACAGCATTATGCGACAATTATTTCTATCCGAACGACGTTCGACAATGCTATCCGGTAAAGTGTGACTGCTCCTTAAGGTACAGGTTATAAATTTTTATCTTCATCGTTCACGTGTATGGACACCTGTATGCATGAACAGGTGAAGATAACGAACAGTGATCAATGTTTTAACTCAATAAATATAAATAATAATAGGTTATATTGGTAAACTAGATATAGTTTGCCAATATAACCTATCATTGGATCAAATGCTGTCTGACGTGTTTCATACCGATTGTTATAACGTTCTTGGCACACTGATTTTGACTACGGATACCTCTGTTTACCTGATCAAGATATGGGGCTCACGGCGGGTGTGACCGGTCGACAGAGGATCCTTACTCCTCCAACTCACCTGATCCCACCTCTGCTGTGTCCAGGGGTCTGTATTTGCCCAACTATCTATTTTTTTGTTACTAGCTTGAAAATACGGATGTATATTTAATTGCTGTTATAAAATTTAGAAATTCATTTCAAAATTAAGGATTATCTCCCTCATGCATAGCTCTTATCCTTGGACGAATTTGGCTCCACTTGTTTGGCACACTGTTTTTGGCTATATTTAGATCTAAAACTTCATAGTTATTTCGGATTTCAAACATTTCGGTTGAGCATCACTGAAGAGACATTATTTGTCGAAATGCGCATCTGGTACATCAAAATTGGTACCGTATAAGTATTACATTATGACCCCTGGGTCGAGGCCTCTGCCGGTGGACTGTTAGTCCCCGAGGGTCTCTACAGCCCAGTAGCTAAGTACTTCGTTACTAGCTTGAAAATACGGATGTATATTTAATTGCTGTAATAAAATTTAGAAATTCATTTCAAAATTAAGGATTATCTCCCTCATGCATAGCTCTTATCCTTGGACGAATTTGGCTCCACTTGTTTGGCACGCTGTTTTTGGCTATATTTAGATCTAAAACTTCATAGTTATTTCGGATTTCAAACATTTCGGTTGAGCATCACTGAAGAGACATTATTTGTCGAAATGCGCATCTGGTGCATCAAAATTGGTACCGTATAAGTTTTACATTATGACCCCTGGGTCGAGGCCTCTGCCGGTGGACTGTTAGTCCCCGAGGGTCTCTACAGCCCAGTAGCTAAGTACTTCGTTACTAGCTTGAAAATACGGATGTATATTTAATTGCTGTAATAAAATTTAGAAATTCATTTCAAAATTAAGGATTATCTCCCTCATGCATAGCTCTTATCCTTGGACGAATTTGGCTCCACTTGTTTGGCACGCTGTTTTTGGCTATATTTAGATCTAAAACTTCATAGTTATTTCGGATTTCAAACATTTCGGTTGAGCATCACTGAAGAGACATTATTTGTCGAAATGCGCATCTGGTGCATCAAAATTGGTACCGTATAAGTTTTACATTATGACCCCTGGGTCGAGGCCTCTGCCGGTGTACTGTTAGTCCCCGAGGGTCTCTACAGCCCAGTAGCTAAGTACTTCGTTACTAGCTTGAAAATACGGATGTATATTTAATTGCTGTAATAAAATTTAGAAATTCATTTCAAAATTAAGGATTATCTCCCTCATGCATAGTTCCTATACTTTGACGAATTTGGCTCCACTTGTTTGGCACGCTGTTTTTGGCTATATTTAGATCTAAAACTTCATTGTTATTTCGGATTTCAAACATTTCGGTTGAGCATCACTGAAGAGACATTATTTGTCGAAATGCGCATCTGGTGCATCAAAATTGGTACCGTATAAGTTTTGCATTATAGGAGTTATAATATCAAAGTTCGTTATCTTCACCTTCCTATAAAGAAGACAAAATGCAGATATTGTCACCTATGGAGTCATGGATATACCAAAGGTGGGATCTGGTGTATAGGAGGAGTAAGCATCTCCAGTGGACCGGCCATATCCGGTATGAGCTCTATATTTTGATCAGGTAAATATAGTAACCCGTAGTAGAAATCAGTGTGTAAAGAACGGCCTGGATTGGTATGGAGCGTGTCAGACAGCATTGTATCAAATGGCAAGTTGCATTGGTAAACATTAGATCGTTATAAAAATAAAATTTGTGAAAATGCAGAATTGAAACGAGACTGTTTGAACCTCTGTAACATCAACCTACAGTGTATTGGTTATAAACCTGTCTCAATTTAAAATTGACCATCAGCAGAATAAGCTATTGCGTATCGAATCAATTGAGAGATATCGACAACATATGCAAGTCATAATGGAATACTGCTATACAAATGTGGAAAGTTGACGATGGAGAAGCTGACTTAGTCCCTCATGTCATAAAGTTGAATTTAGGATCTATGTTCAAAAAATCTCCATGTATGACGCAAATGTCCATGCACAAAAAGCTATAAGTATGTGTAAGAAAATCTACACATATATGCAAATTTAAAATTCATAACATTTCAAATATAACTTCTATTTTGAAAATCAACGATAATTGAATTGTATGTACGAATCGCGATCCCCTTTCTCTGTAACAAAAGGACAGCCAAGCCTTCAGAAGGAAATAGACATAGATATTATCATAAGATCAAGAAATAAAAATGCGTTTTAGATTGTTGTCATGGGTTTTCGGACCAGACAATAACTGATTGTTTCACTATTCATCAGGAACGTCTCGAAATTCGAAAACTGACCATGAGCAGAACAATTTGTGTATCGAATCTTTTGAGAGACGAAAATAGCATATCCAGGTGATGATGAAATATTGCTATATACCTCGTAAATATGAAAAGTTGATAATAGAGAAGATGAAGTCAGCCGTTTTGTCATACAATTGAGTTGTTAGTTTGCGGTGTTCAATGTTCAATAAGATATCCAAGTATGAAGCAGATGTGGAAGCATAAAAAGTCATGCAGACGTCTAAAAATTTACACACATGTGCAGACTTTGCATTTTCAACATTTGAAAAATTGTGTTCGTATTCATATGAAATATAACTTTGATAACTTTTATTTAGAACATCAAAGATGAATTGTAATTTTATGAAACACAACCCCTTTACTCGGTAACAAGAGGAGAGGAAGGCGTGCAGAAATATACTGATCATAATTAATTCAAACAGTATTTTATGATGATAATTCATGACAGGATTGGACAACAGTCCACTCTGAATATAATGATAAAGTTATGAATGTTTTCTCATCAAATAAAAAAAAACTGTTAAAGTTTTAATATTAAAATTACATACGCTTCAAAATAACTGTTATAATTTTTCCTATCAAGAATTTAAAACATATTTCCATTATGACTAGTCATCCTGCAATGTTGTATCTCTAAAAGAAGGGTACTAAATTATGATCAACGTTTTAAAACTAATGGCAATAAAACATTATTCTTTCAAGCCGGCATGAATTCTAAAATATGCCATATTTCATCTCATCCGCCATATTTCGTTTGGAGAGTGTCCAATTCAAGTGATATAGTGAACAGATAAAACTATACTGGCAATGATTAAAAACAGGAGTGCAAATTGAGAACATCGCAAAAGAGAGTTATTTTCCATTACCTGTATTTGACCTATAGAAAAACGTCTATGGAATAAAGATTTGATAAGCCGTGATTTGTCAATAGTTAGATCATTTGTTTTTTTTGTTGTTTTTTTTTTAAATACGTATATATCGTGAGATCGAAGACCTCAGCACAAGTAGTGACTGTTCATTCACCAAACGTTCGGCATTTAAAAGTGAGAGTCGTAGGTCTTTCAGATATAAAGTTAAAAATGGAGGTTCCGTATCACGATACGAGTTGGTACGTTAAAGAACCGTCATGGCTACATGTACCATCCTGAGTGCCAACATATATGTATAAATTCATGGAACTTCACATACATTTTGTGATGTCTAAACATCAGTGGAAATATTGAAAGAACATATAAAAAATGATTCCATCTTCTATAAACCCCTAGGCAATACAAAGCACAAATACATGTATGAAATATCCCAGCAAGTGTATGAGTGATTCTAATCTAAACTGTATTTAACGTAGTTTCACCCCCTGCGACATCATAAGATTTTAATGATCTATTTAGATTTATGCATGATAGGAACATACATTTTATTGGAGTTTATTCCAATGGTTATTGCAAAAAATCTTGTTAAGCACAAACATTTTCCAAAGTCGAACTTCTACATAAGTAGTGAATAATATGTTTAAAAATTTTGAATTCAAGGGAAATAACTGTTTTCATTGAATATTTTATAAAGTTCATTATGCGATACATGTTCTTTATTCTTTGTAGAAATTTTGTATATATATAGTTTAGTAACGAAACAGTTTCATGAAATTATTATGTATACTATCGTATCGTTTTGACCAGTTTTTGTGAAATTTTGATGAAGCTGTTGAAGAAAAATTGCAATTTTCTGACGTTGATATATAATTTTGCATATGAATGTCTCGCATCTTAAAACTTGTAATGACCTATATTATATTTTCTTTATAATTTATTAGTTTTAACTCTAATAAACTGAAATAAATAAACATTTTAAAAAATTTCAGATGCTATTGCGAGTATGGAGTTACCTTTTGAAAACTTTAATATCTATTTTTTGTACTTCAAGCCGTCTTGTTTGAAATTATATCTCATAATATATATATTGGTGATACTGCATTTTACTAAGGTCTGGTTTAAATGAATTAGCATTTACATGTTTTATACAGTCCTTGTTAACCTGTAATTGTTCGTTTTCGGTGTTGAACACAAGTTAACCTGTAATTGGTCGTTTTCGGTGTTGTATACAAGTTAACCTGTAATTGGTCGTTTTCGGTGTTGAACACAAGTTAACCTGTAATTGGTCGTTTTCGGTGTTGAACACAAGTTAACCTGTAATTGGTCGTTTTCGGTGTTGAACACAAGTTAACCTGTGGTAAAGTAGTTGAAATGGGCAATTGTCTGTTACACAGTCCTCGTACATTTCTGCATGACATTATTCCTGAATTATTGTCCATCTCGAATGTAATACTGCACAGTAATGTATAGAGTATGGGAAACACACTCTATTACTATGTGATACTCAATATTACAATAAAGATACCATAGGTTAGTACATCATACAAAAATGGATTTTTTTAAATTGCAAAAATATTGAATATGTAATATGCTAGAAAAAAAAGCGTTTACCATACTTTGTGCAAAACCAGCAGCGGAAAGGTTTATCATAAAATTCTTACAAAAAATGTTTTAGTATTGTACTCTTATATTTGACCACTATTTACAAAAGGTACCCCAAATATGATAATGTTTCATATTTGTAACCACTTTATTTAATATAATTTTTATTGCTAATGTTGTTTTTTAAAAGCAAGCCTCTTTGGTACGTTAGGTATGCGTACTGAAAATCAAAGGTGAAAAGAAATTTAACTAATTCCTAAAATAATATGCAAGGTATATACATTCCACATAATACTCGTAGCACAATTAGTGGGGGTACTAAATTAATTAAATATGGGTGGAGAATGTCATGCTTGTTACATAAGAATTTTAAGAATTATGTTAATACACTCCTTACCATGTATATTTCCACCAATATGGAGACTTCGGAAAAGAATCTCTTTTATATCACGACATCAGATATATTTGTTAAAACTAGTATTCATTATCACGAACAATTCAGCAGGTCGAATAAAATCTAGAGACGGTGACAAATAAAGATAGGACATCATATACTGATAAATATGGTGACTGATTTGTGCCACTTTACAATTTATCGTCTTTGCAGTAATTCGAGGCGAAAAGACGATAATTATTGACTTTTCTACCCGAAATAACGAAAATACTTCGATGCCTACGATTGAAATGTGTGTAAAAAAACAACAACGAACAAACCCCGCAAATTAGCGACTTAATATTTCATCTTTTCGCTTGGAGATTCGTCGTCTTGTCGTCTTAACGACGCGAAAAGACGCCTAAAGAAAAAAAAAGTCGACAAAACGATAATCAACGACTTTTCGCCTCGAAATAATGAAAGGTCGAAAAGACGACCAAACATATTTCTCGTTAGTTTGGTATCTGATTTTTTTTTTAGGAATTCAATACAAAATTTGCTGTGTTTTCGATAATCATTAATTACATTTACAAAAAGAAACATCTGAAATTTAATTAATGTTCTAATGTACTTGTATTCTACTGAAGAAATCTTTTTTATTTTTGATAAATGTTATACGAGGTATGTTGAATTGGAGGTTGGGGTGGGCAAGGGACCTGATATATCCCCATTTTACAATTTGCTTTCCCCGTTATTTTTACCTACAGATCTCATATTTTCTACAAAGTTCGATTGATTTATCAAGTGTAAAGTGAACTCTAGCTTCCACCTCCCCAATTTTGTTATTTCGAGGCGAAAAGTCGCTACTTATCGTTTTATCGATTTTCGAAAAGACGACAAAACGCCAAGCGAAAAGACAACAAATTAGGTCGTTAATAATGTGGGTTTTGGTTGTTGTCTTTTCGCCTGTAATTTTTTGTCTTTCCGATTTTCTGTTTTGTCGTCTTTTGGATTTTTCGATATTTCGAGGCGAAAATAGCTAATTATCGTTTTATCATCTTACCGTTTTCGCTTCGAAAAGATGATAAGGCGACAAAAACTCAAGCGAAAAAACAACAAACCAGGTCGCTAATTTGCGGATTTTGTTTGTCTTTTCGCCTACATTTTATCGTATATTCGACTTTTCGTTTTTTCGTCTTTTCATTATTTCGGGGTGAAAAGTCGCTAATTATCGTTTTGTCGTCGTTTGGTTTTGTCGTCTTTTCGCCTTGAAATAAAAGAAATGAATAATGACAAAGACAGCTACCATGGATAAAAGAGTGCATTTAACGAAGCAATTATTGTAGATATTACTGCATATCATCGCCGACAGTCTTTGACGAACAGTGCAGGCAGAATATGTAATGTACAATAAATGTAGCGTAAATAGACAATAATATTTTGGAAATATGAAGCAGCAATAAGCCCAGAAATCCAATGCACATATATTATACTAGTACCAGGACTTGTAACCAGCATTTTCTCTCTTTGAAACTTCGTCTAAATACATAAATGTAAATAAGTGATATTTATCAAGACAATAATACGGCATGCATATAAGGATTTGATGATTATTGTGAAGTGTTATATATTCCTCTGTGAGAGGACAATGATGAAAACTATACAGGATATAACGAAGTTTATGCAAATTGTTTTTCGCTGGCCCTGCAGGTTTTCTATAATCATGCATTACTGTATAATCAATGTATGAAACCCCATAAAACATTTTACACTGTGCACAAGTGCGACCTATTTTTTGAAACTTCATTTAAATATGTAAAGCTCGAAATGTGTCTATGAATGAAGGAAACTTATTAAGCACTGGTATTACAATATGAAACCTCATGAGTGGTTTTAAGGATTATCAACAAAATGTATTCCTATTTAGTTGAAATGCATTCATTATCAGTCATCCAGGGCATTACATGGGTTGTTTTACGCCATAATTAGATATTGTGGCACAATAACTATATCGGGTTCGGGGTTCGAGCAATAGACACACACAATCTGGCCGACAAGACGTACACTACTGACTACACTGCAGAGCTCCGCTCCAAATAAAACCGCGTATTGTTGTTTTACTTTTCAGGTTTGTTATTCCATATCTAAATACTAGAACCTGTACTTGGTTTACTCGTCTCACGACATCTGGCGTCGCCGGTAGACACGAATCTACTAGATTAAATTCATTGGATTGAACTAAGTCTGATTTTGTCTATTGTGCACATGTGTTTCGCTTGTAATCATACTTTCAAGGCGTGTGTACCTGGTCGGTAACTTGTTTCCATGTTTTTTTCTCAATATTTTGAGGTTTTTTTTTGGATTATTTTTCTGACTTTTAATTTCAAAGTTGGAAATTGTCATCTATATTCAGAAAGATGTGCTAGTTTTCTTGCAATTGCAAATTGAACAAGAATAAAACACGTGACAGGCTGTTACCTTACGATTGAATTGATAGTGGTTTAGAGTTTAGATCGTCTCAAAGTATTTCGGTTTGAGCATCACCGAAGAGAAATTATTTGTCGAAATGCACATCCAGTGCATCAAAATAGGTGCCGAATAAGTTTTACATTATGACCCCTGGGTCGAGGCCTCTGATGGTGGACTCTTATTCCCCGAGGGTCTCTACATCCCAGTAGCTAATTATTTGTTACTAGCTTGAAAATACGGATGTATATTTAATGACTGGGATAGAATTTAGAGATACATTTCAAAATTAAGGATGTTATCTCCCTTATGTATAGCTCTTATCCTTGGACGTATTTGGCTACGGTTTTGGCACTCTAGTTATCCTTATAGCTCTTACAAGTTTATTGTTATTTCGAATTTCCAAAATTTTGGCTTGAGCATCATTGAAGAGACACTATTTGTTGAAATGCGCATCTGGCGCATCAAAATTGATTCCGTATAAATTTTACATTATTGAACCTATATTCAGTATAGGAAATAATTTCATTCAATGGATAAAAATTCTATATACACAACCAATCTTTGAATTAAAAAATAATGAATGGCTCTCTAAATTATGCTCGATGACAAGGAGAATTAAACAAGGGTGTCCCCTATCAGACCCCCTTTTCTTTTAGTAACAGAAATCTAAACAATTAGAATTTAAAAAATAATAATGGCAGTAACGATGCAACATTCTTCGTCATAAAAGGGTTCAGTCGTGTATTCCAACTTATTTCAAGTTCAAGTCTACACCCTGTATTTCCTACAGCTATGCTTCTACTATTGCATCCAAACTTTTTAATTATAAACAAACTTTGCAGTGCTTAGATATAGACCATCTTATACGTAATCCACCAACATGTTCTTGTTCTTCATCTTCTTTCAACTACAGTCCAGCTGGACATGTCATTACTGGTGATGTTGATATAGTTGAAAATGAGGACCTCAAATCACTTATTCTTAAAGGTCCCAAATACAGAGAACCTCGGTCTTTTAATTGGCGACAGAACTTCATCTCTGTTATGAGTTCTGTCGAAGATTATGCCAGGCGATGGGCTAAATATGAAAACGAAGAACTTGATATATTGTCAGAATGGGTTAAACGCATATGAGGGATATTAAAATCTCGCATTAGACACATGAAAACAAAAGTACGTACCACCTATCCTTCTATGTTTAGTAAACCAGAAGTGATAAAAGAATTAGATAGGTTACATGAGGAATATGTTTTGGTTCAAGCTGACAAAGCTAGTAACAGCATTGTCTTTGTTTGTAAGGCTCATTTTTACAACTGTATTTTAAACGAACTTGGCATTAATTCCACTTTTGGTAATCATACTTATACTCCAACTGCCCTTTCAAAAGACGAAATTCTTCAAAACCATGCTTCAGTTTTAGACACATTTAATATTCCAGTCAATGGGTCGAATGAATATGAGTTACCGTACCTATACTGGATTCCTAAACTACATAAAAACCCTTACAAACAAAGATACATTGCTGGATCCAGTAAGTGCTCTACCAAGCCCCTATCTTTGCTCCTCACGAAAATGTTAACATCTGTGAAGGAGAAACTTCAAACTTACTGTGCGACTACATATGCCAGAAGTGGTGTTAATCAAATGTGGATTCTAAAAAATTCTAAAGAACTTTTAGTAAACTTGAAATCGCAGAATTTTCCCCAAATCAATAACATTAAAACCTATGACTTTTCGACACTATACACGACCATTCCTCACGATAAATTAAAGACTATACTTTTGGAATTCCCATGGGCACGAATTGTGCTCCTTTGTTAGCTGACCTGTTTTTATATTCATATGAAGCAGAATTTATTCAAAAACCTCTACGTGAGAAGAAAAAAATCTCTCGCTGTGACCTTCAATTCGATTTTTAGATATATCGATGACGTTTTGCCTATAAACAATGATAGCTTTCATTCATATGTCGATTTGATATATCCCTGTGAGCTCGAAATAAAGGACACCACAGAGTCGTCCACTTCTGCTTCATACTTAGATATTTTATTGAAAGTAGACATTAACGGCAAGCTAACAACTCAACTGTATGACAAACGGGATGATTTCAGCTTCTCCATCGTCAACTTCCCACATTTATGTAGCAATATTCCATTATCACCTGCATATGGTGTTTATATATCTCAACTGATTCGATATGCAAGAGCTTGTTCTGGGTATAGTCAGTTTTTAAATCGAGGTAAGCTACTGACAAACAAGTTGATGGTACAGGGATTTCAACAGTCTCAATTGAAGTCAGCATTTCGCAAATTCTATGGCCGTTATAACGATCTAGTTCGTCAATACAACCTCGCATTGGATCAAATGCTGTTTGACGTGTTTCATACCGATTGTTAAGCCGTTCTTGGCACACTGATTTTGACTGCGGATAACTCCGTTTACCTGATCAGGATATGGGGCTCACGGCGGGTGTGACCGGTCAACAGTTGATGCTTACTCCTCCTAGGCACCTGATCCCATCTCTGGTGTGTCCAGGGGTCCGTGTTTGCCCAACTATCTATTTTATATTGCTTGTAGGAGTTATGAGATTGATCACTGTTCGTTATCTTCACCTTGCATACAGCACGCAGACGATTTCACAGATCCGGTAATAATGAAATGTCAATGAAAAATACCCTACATGAAATAAAGTTTGCGAAATTGTTGGGTTTAAAATTAATATCAACAAAACTGAATGTATTTTGCTTGGAATATTGAAAAATCAGTTTGAAAAACATTTTCGGTATTAGAGTTAAAAGTAAATGTATTCATCGTCAATTTTGCCTCTTCCTGATAAAGACTATATGAAAAAAGTACAACGATTAATTTTTAACTTCATATGAGATAAAAAAAGAAAGAATCAAACGACACACTTTGATTTGAGATGTAATAAGAGGTGGTTTTTCCAATAGTAAATGTAGAATGCAAATTAAAATCATGAAAGGGAACATGAATACCAAGATGATTAAACTCAAAGGCAGTCTTATTTGAAATTCTAAATACATGTAACTATTGTAGAAACCTTAACGTTGATATATATACTATGTAAAACTTATACGGTAGTAATTTTGATGCACCAGATTTCAAATTCAAGTTATGTAAATAAACAAAATATTCCTAATTTTAACTTCCTTCTTTGATTTATCAATATACTTAAAAAATGAAGTATTTTTTCTGTACGAATTTAGTTGAAAACTGTTTTCCAAACGTAATTTTCGATCATTACTGTCTGAAAAATGTATACGGTGAGTCATTTGATAAAGACTTATAAATGTAAGATTAAATTTGAAAGAAAAACAAATAGCTGAATTCAATTAGAAGTTATTGACAAACATATTGTGTAATAATGCATATATAAGCAAATGGGGAAAACATGTGAGGAATGAATGTACGCATTGTAAGCAAGCTGAGACTATAAAACATTTGATATACCAGTGTGATAATGTTTTAGATATATTGAACACTGTTAGTCGTTATCTATCCTTAAAGTTCAATGGAAGCACATTGTTATTAGATTTTTTCGAGAATAAAAGGATAAAACTAAATCCTTAAATTTGCATATTACTTATGCAGCCTATAGAATATACAAACATATATATTGTTATGTAGATTAGATTCTTAAAGTGAAACGACTTTCAATACGTATATTGGGGCCTCCGTGGCCGAGTGGTTAGAGCATCACGCTCAAACTCACACGGCCTCTCACCTCTGTCGGCGCGGGTTCGAATCTTGCTCGAGCCGGTAAATGAGAAAGTTTCCCAGTTTACTTTCGGAAGGTCGGTGGTATCATCCCAGGTGCATTATAGCTGGGTTCTCTCTTCCACCAACAAAAACTGGGCGCCACCATATAACTGAAAAATTGTTGAGTGTGGCGGAAAACATAAAAAATCTATCAAAAACCAATCAATACGTATAACCATCAATACGTGTAACCATGTTAGAAAATTGATATGGTTTTTATTCATCAGTATTGGGGTATATAAATGCAAAATAGCATAACTACTCTGAAGAGACCAGTGTTCCAGTAGGACAGTATTATACGGATGCGAATGGACTGTATTTGCAGTAGTGGTGCACCCCACTCGAGATCTCATGTTATACATGTCTCTTGTATTTCCATTACATAGTCTATTATTCTTTAAGACTGTCTAAAATGTATATATTATCCGCGAATATGTATTAGTATAACTAAGCGGTTTACTTACGTCTTCATTGTTTATACATTATTCCTTCGCCATTTTCTATGTTACTCTACTGTTGATATATCTACATCGACGCTGTATATGATATTCTTATGACTTCTAACAAATATGGTTTAGATATATCATTATACATATAATAATAATATGCATTTTTTATATAAATTATGCATATGCCTTACTTAGAATAATAATCATATTAAAAATACATTCAATTCATTGGGCCCCTGTCACCATTGGTGAAATATTTGCGGGAGTATCCGAGGATATTTTATCCTAACTAACATTATGTATATTTTGAAATAAATGATGAAATTATAAAAAAAAAATATATTACTGAACCTGATAGTTGATATTATAGTCTAACAATAACAAATGTTATCTTTAAAGACCCATCTCATGACCGTACGGTAAGTGAAAATGTAAGCAGATCCTAATCTAAACAAATGTTATTTACTTGGAATGGCCAGGGTCTACCAAGGTCTTAATTGCTATATATCATGGCACTCAAAGAAATACACAGAGATAGAACATGGTAGAAATCTACCTGTCCATGTTTTTTTGTTTTTTTATATAGTTTTGATATACACAGGACCTGTCTCAGGGACCTCTGCAGATTTTCTGTGGGCATAGTATTTGGATAATGGTTGTATTCATAAGGGTAGTTGACACATATTCTACACCCATTCTCTCTCTCTCTCTCTCTCTCTCTCTCTCTCTCTCTCTCTCTCTCTCTCTCTCTCTCTCTCTCTGATATTGCATTGTTCAGGGTCCTTTTTAAAAACAATTGAATTACAAGAAAATAGCATTTGTGGACAGGTCATTGCTATCAAAACTCAGGTATACTGGGTTTCCTCAAGATCTAAAGAATGCCTGTAGATATTGGTTGTTATTGTTATCAAAACACCTTTCTGGGGTAGCCCCATACCGCAGTGTCTACAAATGTCATTCCACCTGAGATCTATTGTAAATGTTTGGTTGACAGGAAGCTTACAATTTGGGATTTTCAACTTAAAATTGGGTCTTTAAGGCCTGCTTAGATTTAAGCATTGTCTAAATATAGTCTAAATTTAAAGCTATAGAGTTCAACATTACCTCGCGTACTGAGTCTAGGTGAGTGGAGTCGAAGACTCTTAATAATTGTTTACCTGGACTGAATTTTGATATTTTCTGCATCTCGGATTCAAATGGTTTTAACGACTGTCTTTCTACCTGTAGTTTTTGTAGTCTGATTAAAATCACAGCCCATGCTCATTATCATATAGATATGATTTTAATCAGACTGTAATTTTTTAAACAAAGCGGAAGGAACGTTAACATTAGGTAGAGGAATTCTAAGGCTATCAGTTCCTGCTTTCAGATTGGGGCTGTATAGCATCGTCCTATTTCTACTATTTCAGGGGTGGAAAGAAGAGACAAGTGTCCACTAGTTGAAGTAGAGAATCCCAAAAGATACTTGATATTATGCAGACAAAAGGTCTGTGATGTTCGAAAGTGTTGTTTAGCTCGCCTGAATTTTAACATTTTATGTATCTCCTTGAAAGTAAGAGTTTAGTGACTGTCTCTCTAACTGTTATCTTTGAGAACAAGGCGGAAGAACGTGGAGAAAATGTTTGGGTCTGTAGGGGTACCACCTGGTGGCTACTGGAGGTCGAGGCAAATTTGGAGCCCATATTTCTATTATGTGAGGAATGGAAGGAACAATAACTTCACTGGTTTTAGTAGAGAATCCTAAGGGGTACTCATACATACAAGAGGTCTGTGATGCCCGGAAGTGTCATTTAGTTCAGCTGAACTTCGATATTGTCTGTATCTCGTAGGCAATAAACGGGTTCAATGACTGGCTCCTTAGCTTTAATCTTTGAAGACAAGGTGGATGGAACATCAGAAGGTAAAGGACCCCTAAGGCTATCTTTTTCCGCTTTCAGTTTTGTACTGCTATGGTACCACCTGGTGACGCTTCATAGTTAGAATTCCTATTTCTATTACGAGTATACAAATAGAGGAAATGATAAAGTCTCTACTGGTTGGAGAAGGGAATCCTAATAGATATTCAATTTCATCCAGACAAACGGTCTGTAATATCCTGATGTGTTGTTCACCTCGCCTGAACTTTGATATTTTTTGTATCGCGTTGGCAATATACAGCTTTAATAAGTGACTCTCTGGCTGTGATCTTTGAAGACAAGACGGAAAATACATAAGCAAAGGGTAGAGGACCCCTAAGGCAACCTGTTCCCGCTTTCTGTTTGGGACTGTAATGGTACCACCTGAGGGCCCCTATTTCTTTCACTATGTAAGAAAAGGAAGGGACAAAGTGTCGCCTGGTCTAGTAGTTTATCAACCTTGTTTATTCCAATATCCTGTAGAGAGTTAGAGAGTTCTAAAAAGTGTCCCCACCCTTTGGAGGCCCCAGGTAGTACACATACAGTCCATGAGGGTGGAATATGATAGCTCTAGGGGTCTTATTTCTTACCTGCATAATCTTTTAGTGGACTCCTCAAAGATTAAGTTGTTATTAGCCTCTATTATGATCCTTCATGATGTAAAATCATGAACTTTCATGTGAACTCAATTGTCTTTTAAGGTCTTTATGACCCCTTTTAAGGATTGTATGTGTTTGACATTGTTCTTAGTCGTTTATCAGTCTTGTTTTATTCCAACACCCTTTAGTCAGTTATTAGAGAGGTCTGAAAAGTGGTCCCACCCTGAAGAGGCCCCAGGTGGTACCCCTACAGCCCCAACCTGAGGGTGGAAAATAATAGCTCTAGGGGTCCCCTTTCTTACCTGCATAATCGTTTAGTAGACTCGTCAAAGATTAAGTCGTTATTAGCCTCCATTATGACCCTAGATGTTGTAAAAGCACGAACTTTCAAGTGAGATCGATTGCCCTTAAAGGTCTATATGGCCCCTTTTAGCTTGTATGTCTTTGACATCATTGTTATCTAGTCGTTTATCAATCTTGATTTATTCCAACACCCTTTAGTCAATTATTAGAAAGTTCTGAAAAGTGGCGTCACCCTTAGGAGTCCCAATGTGGTACTCCTACAGCCCCAAACTGAGAGTGGAAAAATGATAGCTCTAGGGGTTCCCTTCCTTGCCTGTATAATCTCTTAGTGGACTATTCAAAGAGTAAGTTGTTATTAGCCTCCATTATGACCCTTCAGGATGTAAAATCGCGAACTTTCAGGTAAGCTCATTTGCCCTGAAACGACTATATGACCCCTTTGAAGGGTTTTATGTGTTTTGCATCGTTGTTTTCTATTCGTTTATCAATTTTGTTTTCTTCCAATACCCTTTCTTATCAATTAATAGAGAGGTCTGAAAAGTTGTCCCACCCTTAGGAGGCCCCATGTGGTAACCATACAGCCCCAAACTCAGGGTGGAATATGATACCTCTAGGGGTCCCATTCCTTACCTGCATAATCTTTTAGTAAGTTGTTATTAGCCTCCATGATGACCCTTCTTGATGTAAAATCATGAACTTTCAGGTGAGCTCAAATCCCCTTTAAAGGCCTATATGACACATTTTAAGGCTTGTATTTGTATGATATCATTGTTCTCTAGTCGTTTATCAGTCTTGTTTTATTTCAACACCCTTTAGTAAGTTATTAGAGAGGTCTGAAAAGTGGCCCGATCCTTAAGAGGCCCCAGGTGGTATCCCTACAACCTCAAACTGAGGGTGAAAGATAATAGCCCTAGGAATCCCCTTCCTTGCCTGCATACTCTTTTAGTGTCTCTTTAAATATCAAATTGTTATTAGCCTTCGTTATGACTTTACATGGTGTAAAATTAGAAACTTTCAGGTGAACTTATTGCCTTAAAGGCCTATGTGACCCCTTGTTAATGTTCTATATGTTTGACTTTATTGTTCTCTAGTGCTTTATTAGTTTTGTTTTATTTCAACACCCTATTTATTAGAGAGGTCTAAAAAGTGGTCCCACCGTTTGGTGGCCTAAGGTGGTACCCCTATAGCCCCACACTGAGGGCGGAAAAGAATAGTCCTAGGGGTCCACTTCTTTGCCTGCATACTATTTTTGTGGACTCTTCAAAGATTAATTTGTTATCCAGATGTAAAGTCAGAAACTTCCAGGTGTGCTGAATTAATGAATGTAATTAAAAATGTGTTGATTAATTGCTTGAAAAATTATCTTTGATTTATTATGTGTTACTTTTTAGTATTCCGTCTGAGTACTCGCAGTACTCTGATGAACTTTCTTACTGGCTGCTAACTTCTATGGCCTTGTTGGCTGCTGGTTAGTGGCTGCTACCTTCAGCCTAGTTGTTTTCCTACGCCGTTTGTGACGTCACAAACGAACTAATTTTTACGTAGTTACTTGACACTGTCAGGAGGCAAAATCCCCAATAATACAGTGACGTAAAGGAATACAACTCTTTTACATGCGATAAAAAGTATTTTTCATGGTGTATGGTTGATATTATTTATATCCAACTCGTGTTTTTTCTATCCCCGAGCCTTCTATATTTTCTCCAGGTGGTATCGTGGATATATTTTATGAATACATTTTGTAGTTACGCTATCTATTTTCTCATTTATGTTTCATTTATATTCCGTCTGTTATTGTCGGTCAGTGCTTCATACCATATATTGAATTAACTGAGAAAGTCCACTAAAGTTACATTAGTACCAATCAGGAATTAGTATTGGTACATTTTGTCTTGATATCTCCATCATTCAATAATGCCGATAATTCTAGGCTTCTTGTCCACACAGGTGGTATTTGTCTTAACAACACGAGTGTGTTTTTCTTCATCTGCTCTTCTTCATCATAACACCCGGTCTGTGATTCTGTATTATTCACCAGGAAATATCTGTGATATACCAATTAGTATTTATTGTCTGTAATTTAGACGAATTCGATTGGTCGAGGAGAATTTGAAACAAAAACAAAAAAAGCAAAAACAAACGTTGTTACTCTCTGAAAACAGAAATTAGGCACCATGGGGTGATAGTATCTGACAACGGTAACATTATTTGACAACTGGTGATACATTATGTATTATAAAAAAATATCACATGCGTGAAATTCATCCACGTACGGTTTGCCGTAAATTGTTAGACAACGTCGTTTGAGTGTTTGTAATAACCCCGAATACCTGCATTGATATACAAAACACACACACACACACACACACACACACACACACACACACACACACACACACACACACACATATATATATATATATATATATATACATGTATATATATATATATATATATATATATATATATGAATTGTCAAATTATCGGGACGATTAAATCTTTGCATAGAGAAGAAAACTACAGAAAAAAACTAAAACTACACTACAAAACAGTAAACAAACGAAATGTCTATATATTGAAACTATCAAGATTAATATGGGACAAGTCTCTCCTGATCGAGCGTCACGAATGATTAGTTCAGTTCACTTTCAATAGTTTCTTCGGAAAAAGACGGCTTCCGAAAATAAATTATGAAGGATTTTTATTATGTTGCAGCTAATTCCTGAATCTACAAGACTCACCTTTGGGAAATTATATTTGATATCAGAAGTCCACCTTAGATCTGATCAACCAATTCCAACTGTTCAATGGTATCGAGTCTCAATTGCCTTTTGTTAATTTTTCCATTATCAAGCAGACTATGGAATCGAAGGAAATACTTTGGCATTTCTCCAAGACCATCAATGCTATCCTGCTCATTGAAATTTTCCATGCAAAACTGTTTTACATCGGATGGTGAATTTTCAATCCATGGATCTGTGACATAACAAACGCAAATTTCTTCGTATAGACGCTTGTCAGGTACGCCAACCACAATCACATATTTTATACCAATCATTCTTATGATGATTTCCTCGATGCTACTGGGCATTATTTTCCTTGTGCCTCGGGAAATACAATCCTTGATCCGCCCCTTTATTATAATATTATTTTGTTCACTTCCGTGCGCAATGTCGCCAGAACGAAACCACCCACCCGGCAAAAGAACCTCGTCAGTTGAATCTGGGTTCTTGTAGTATTTTTCGAAACCGCATATACTTCGTATACAAAGCTCCCCATTCTCCCCTTTTCTCAAAACATTTCCTTCCTCATCAATGATCTTCACTTCTATATCTGGTATTGGTTTTCCTATGTCACCAGTTTTCATTTCACCAGCAGTAGTGATAGGCAGAAGAGCATATGCTTCGTATACAAATTTGCGTCCGGGTGTTTACTTGCTCTTAGCAAGTTTCTTTTAAAAAGGTTCGCACCTGATATTTGGAGTAATGTCAATTTTTAGTGAAGTGTATTTTTTTTTCTACTTCGAAAGAGAATTAGGAAATTAAAAAGAAAAACTGGGGTTGGAACGCTTGTTATTGAGCTATAGTGCTCTAAATATGACCCTTTTGCACTTAAAATTTATTCAATTAAACTTGATTTTTCTGTTAGTGTCAACACAACATAAGCGACACAAATCAATCATTACATAAAATAGATACATAATCATGTCCTTTAACACTACAGATGAAAAAAAAATTAATACTAGTAAAGGAAATAAATTATGACCTTTTTGCACTTGAGATACGAAAAACTTCATGATGTCAAAATTGAGAGTTTAAAAGGACATATTAGGAGTAATGTCAATTTCTAAAATTTTACATAATTTTCAAGGTCTGGTCTTCCAATTTAAAATGCAACTAAAAAAAGTTGGGATTGGAGATCAAATTTTTGAATTATTGGCAAAAATAATGAATTTGTATACAAAATTTCGTGTAGATTAATTAAAACTTTTTAAAGAATTGGTGTTCTGTTTTGAAAAATATATCAACCAAGTTAATAAATTACAACATTTGAAATAGTTTCAAGTCTTAACTACCTGTATCACAAATTATAAAACTGAAATACACGTATAGGAGTATAAAAATAGATATACATTGGATGAAACAGTAACTGTTATATCATGGAAAATTACAACTTTTTGATTAGTGGATCCGTCCGCCACAATATATAGTCCCTGTCAAACCCTTTCAAAATTTGAATTAACACACATATTTTCAACTGGATAGGGTTAAGCAATAGATGTGCAATATATTTGCACCAATGGGATCAGTATTGAACCAGAGAATACTTAGTTGTAGCATCCTGCGCAGTTGTACTCAAAAACTCAGGAGCTAACTTCCTTAAATGAAATTGTATCATTAAAACTATATCCGGTAACCAGAATACACCTGAACTTTTGTTCATACCTAAAGTAAGACCTCATGATGTTTTACCAAAAAATAAAGTATCAAGTGAGAAGCTCACATCACAGGAAATTAGTTTGTCGGAAATGTATGGTAGTTTATTAATATTCAACATATTGGTAGTGTCCTTTTCGTATTTGATATTCACAAATTTAATCTTTTAAATTTGAGATACACTTTCACACATCCCTCTATGAAAGTTTTAACCAATCGGTATCACAAAAAACATCTCAATAGATGTCGCAAATATTCTACAGTTCTTAACATCATGTGTATTCACACCACAAAGGTCATGAATGATGCCACAATCAAGGTTATGTACACAGGTACAGAAGACATGAACTTGAATCAATGTCTCATGTTCTCATTACATACACGCAATATCACATCCTAACGCACCGGACATTCGCTTCCATCAACATCTATCACAAACATAAATGCGTATGAAAGGGGAAGAACACGAACCAATGCATAAACCAGGGGTGGGATCAGAAGCTCAGGGTGACTAAGCATCCCGTGTCGACCTGCATCCGCTTTGAGCCCTAAATCTTTATCAGGTAAACGGGGTGATTCGTAATAAAATTCAGTGCACAGAACGGCCTCAGTTTGCATGAGACAGGTCACACCGCATTCTATCTAATGACTGGTTATATTAGTAAATTAATCTATGTAACTACCATGTGATTTGCGAAATGCAGACGTTTAACGAAACTGTTGAAATCCCAGTAACAATGCACTTGCCAGTAAACTCTCTCGATTTGGAAAACTGCCAAAAACAGAACAAGCCCTTGCGTATCGAATCATTTGAGAAACATAAATACATATGCAGATGGTAATGGAATATTGGTATATAAATATGGAAAGCTGATGATGGAGAAGCTGAAGTCAACCCGTTTGTCATAAAATTTGTTGTTAGTTTGCGGTTTACACCAGTGTTCAATGAAATATCGAAGTATGAAAGAGATGTGAATGTATATAAAGCCCCGAAAACGCGTAAAAAATGAAAAACAATGTAAAGACCCGAAAGAAAATTTAATTCAACTAAACAACTTGACAATAGAAAGCATAAATTGGAAATGTGGTACCAAGTGTATGGCTTATTCTTATCTAAACCGAATTTAAACTCAATTATCCATTGTATGTTCTTGCAAACGTGTTGTGTACTAAGATAGCTAATAATTATCGATTGACAATATTGCATTTTACAAAGATGTTTATAGATAAATGTTGTGGCAGCAATTTTGTCATTGTTAGCATACACAATGGGTCATGTTCACCCGTAAGTTAGTGGCATCAGGCAAGAGTCTGTTATACGGAGTCCATTTATGTAATATATTGACTATTCATTCATAATTATTTCTAAATAGGAGAGAGAGAGAGAGAGAGAGAGAGAGAGAGAGAGAGAGAGAGATGACGCAAGTTAGGTTTTTGTAATATAACTCTTAGACAACTGGAAATAATCTAATTAAATGTGACACTGTTCTACCTAAGTGCAATGTGAAAATGTTTGTCAGTTGATATTCAGCCGATCATGACCCTACTCGATACATGCTTTCAGCTTATTTTTTCAAGAAAGCGTACATACAGGGTTCTCTTGCACTATATGTGCTAGTAAATAATTGGAAATCGAACATTTTAACAGTACATATCAGCTACACAACATTTCTTTTCCAACCGACTGTAGAGCAAAATACTGTGATTTAAAGGACATGTCCCACGTTCGTAAATAATTTGAAATTGAAGTAGCTTTTTACAATATATATAAAGAAACAATCTCCCAGTTTTTAAGGCAAAATTTCAGGTTTAACATTTCAATCGACTCAAATCGACTTCCTGATTTGGAAATCTCTGCTAATGATGATAGCGGGCCACGTTATGCTGTGACGTCATATGCGATCACCACACCTTTCGCCTATCAGCTTATTGTGAAGAAACCTGTTATCATCTAACCTAGTTTGAAACCACCGTGGTACGGATAAATATATATATATATATATATTATATATTTACATCAATGATGTATTTGTTTTATTAGAGATCATTCCTTTACATCAAATCTGTTCAACATAAAAACAAAACAAAAATAAACGACGAATGAAATTTATTGATACCTACTAGCCCACCACATATCTGCATACTTGCACGTATGAACACGCTTAAAATTACATTACGTTAACATTTTGTTTGTTTTCACTATTCATAATATATAGTCATTCAGTTAATTACTCATGTTCCTCGTTTATATAAAAAAAAAAATAAAACTTTAAAAAAGGCATGTCTTGATATGAATATTTTACTTACAATCCATTAAACAGTCACCGTGACGCGTTTATATAAGTATCGTAGCATATTAATATTATAAATATAAACTTTGCGTTTTTATCGCTTTAGTTTATATAAACATATATGTTAAAGTATAGATGCAGCTATACATCAAATCCAGGTATATTATAAGTACATGTATATGCAAATATACATAAAATTCAGGTATGTTATTATACGTATGTATTTTGTAAACTTCTCTTTTTATGACAAACATTTAGATGCAATGTCGCAGTTTGTATGTATGCAGGCCTGCTGCATACTATTATATTTAATATATGTAAGCTTGTTGGATGTATGCGATTTGTGATTTTGCATCTACTCTGTATTTTCATTAATTAATTAAATCTATATATTTTGTAATTAAGTATACCACTTTTTATGGTTAATATTTTATCTGTCATACAATTTTAACATCAGTACTAACTCACCACTTATTACATTATGCATCTTCAGTTTTATACACATAATACATACTATCGAATAAGAATTATGGAGCCATGTCGTGCTACGAACTGGATCCAGTTACAGAAACATGGTACAGGGTCTGAGGTGTAGCACCCGACGACGACCTCAAAATTCTTGCCTGATGACGATCTCAAAATTGTTGTCTGGCATAATTTTATAATTTTTGATTAACAAAGTAATAACTAGTGGCACTCTATTATCAAAATTTTCTTTGTCGACCCTACCCTAATTCCTTTCTGTATATATTTTAGTTATTTCACATGTATATACATACCTACATCCCTATTACTATTACCTGTTACTAATATTACTAATTATGGTATATTTATTTCGGTGTATCTTGATTTATTTGGACGAAGGACGGAGACTCGTGCAATTACTAATTATTACCTTCTATTAGAATCCAAATAAATAAAAAGATCTTTTAAATATTTAATTTTATATCTACTTATTATATTTTTTTTAATTTTAATTTACTTATTGAATAAATTAAATAAAATTTATTATTAAAATTATTATATAAAAGATATAATTTATTATAAATAAAAAATATTTTAATTTTTTAATTCTAATTTATTTATCATAAAAAAATTTAAATTTTAATTTAAAATTATTATATAAATAAAAAAAATATAATTCATTTTATTTAAATTTTTTACTTTTTATTTAGTTTTGTAAAATATAAGTTACTTCTTTATTTCATTATGATTTATGACATACGACCACATGTATGTGTCCGGCCATCAAAAGACAGTACCGCAGTCATCAGACGTGTTGGTACACGATGGTCCTTATTTATTTATATTTATTTATTTTAAACCATGGGACAACCCATACGTCCCATACGGAGCATATGTATGTTACTACAACACACTTCAACTTCACTATGTTGGTGCATTTGGGAGGTGTTGGAGGGTGAGGCTGGATCGCAATGAGATGGATAGTACTATGGCAGATAATACAGTCACCAATCGGTTAACGATATATAGTTAACTAATCCTACGAATATCAAACAAACGGTCACCGTGACACGTTTATTAAACGAAGTAAACATGGCTAAATCAAAATCAAAAAAAAAAATACGTGAATTAGACAGAGCTTTTTTCATGTATTATCAAATATATGATATATATATTTCATTTTAATTATGAACGTAGTTAAAGCTTCAATAGACAAATCTACACTCCCTTAAATTATTTGCACAACGACGTCGCTCAATCAAGGTACTTTTCCTGTCAGAGGATGCGTTAAATAATGAATACACTCTAAGTATTGGAACACGACGGTTCAATGAGAGTGTGATTTATATTTGGGAAACACTCGACAGGAACCGGTAATTTTGTCTGTAATAATAACAATGGGCTATACCATATACCACCCCTAGTTTTAGAAAAAAGAACACTCACAGGAATCACTAATAGTGTCTGTATTGTAACAATAAGAGTAATGGCATATATCGTACCACCAAGTTTTAGTTGTGGTGGTATGGTATAGATTAGTACTAATATTATTGCAAACAAAATTACCGGTTCCTGTGTTTTTATTATTGCTACCTAACATGGCTACGTCAACGAAATCATTCGAAGCTGTGAGTTTTCGGGTCGTAAGGGGCTTTAATGAATATTTGGAAGTATGTTTGGACACAAGTATAGTAGAAAAAATATATTAAGAATATTTTAATATTAAATTTATAAATGTGACAGCAACACAAGAATATAGCGATATCAGGCCTGAACCGGGCGCAGCTTTATGTGCGCCGTAAATCGAAGGATTTCATAGGGATGGATCTGTAGCTCCCTGTCCGTCACACTATTTTTTTTCAGAGAGCTACAGTTCTGCAGCGAACTCGTTTTATACCGATTGTTTGTCACTTCTTGGCACACTGATTTTGACTATGTATAATGTCAGCATATGAGGCTCACGATGTGTGTGACCGGTCGACAGGGGATGCTTACTCCTCCTAGTCACCTGATCCCACCTCTGGTGTGTCCAGGGGTCCTTGTTTGCCCATCTATCTATTTTGTATTGCTTATAGGAATTATGAGATTGATCACTGTTCCTTATCATCACCTTTCACAGTCAACACATGGGTATTATCGTTTCGATGTTTGACTGTAACAATTGTAATTATACTTGTGAATTTGAGGTATCAGTTCACCCCAAAGTTTCAGTGCCTTTTACTATCGAAACCCTTAACCTAGTTGAGCTCCGATGCCATGTTGGAATATAAGCAGTGCCAAAAATTGACACGCTTTTCCAGAATTCTTTACAAGAGAGTTCCGCTTATTCGGTATTTACGATCTTGTCTATTAAATGTAGATTCCATACATATCCTCACATTATTTTCTGATAGTCAAGTAACACACTAAATTTCGTGAATACTACATAAATATTGGCTCCTCGATCTTAATAAATTGCTAAAATAAATGATATTACATCGTTGTCTGCCATTACGAAGAAATTCGTGTCTCATCTGATAATTTGAAATCTTCTAGGTTATATTCCATTATTTTCACACCCCTAGTAGTCAAGAAATATTACATTTTAGCAAGAGCCATGAACAAGACTACACTACTTGATTTAACTTGATACATATCACATGCTTTGTGTGAATAAAGTTTATTATCATCATTATCATTCATGTAAATGTGCACCTATTACATATGCGATATAGAAAATAATCTGCCACAACAATTGTCGAAGTTTCGAATCAATCCCAGGTAATCTACGTTTTAAACAAACCACATCTCGCTTGAAGACATAAATAATGATTTGCTGTTATTTGATTTTTAATTTAAAAACGTTTTAAGAACGTTTGGAATTAAAATCTAAATATTAAGGTACTCCGTCCCTCAGGTGCAAAAAAATGAAGATGTATTTTTTTACCATTATTGTGAAGCTTTTCTTACGTACTTGTTATTATGACAAAGAATTGATAATTATTTACCATTGTATCAAGGTGATCTTATGAGATAATTGATCATTACGTATACAGTAAATAATAGAAAACAAAAAGAGTTATCTCAGTTTCATCAAATTGTATTTCATATACTGTATGTTGACTTGTTTGCTGCCTAAACAAAATATCCATTGGGTGAAAGGATTACAAAAATAAAAATAAATTGCATTGTATCCAGTAAAATATAAAAGATAATGACTGAAATCAATATGACATCAATTTTCAGAATGTAGAGTTATCTCTCTTCCATGAATTTGGACACAGCAGTAATGATAGATGTGCGCTTTGTAATCCTGGGCGACAAACTCAACTCATCATTTATCTAAAAAATATAAAAAATATAACAGGAAAGAAATATCATAAACATATGTGCATATATATATATATATATATATATATATATATATATATATATATATATATATACACTCAGTATCCATACTAAGTAGTTCTAAATGGAAATAATACCTGAGTCACATAATGTGGTCCTATATTTTTAGGTTTTTATAAAAATACTTACCTACAGTAAGTTTGGTGTTGATATCAAAAGGACCTTGACCATTCTGACCTATATTGTGTCGTTTACCAGTTGGAATGATCGTCAGTTCGTCACACTTCCTGCATCTCACATACAGTAAGCTGGCTAGTCCATAACGTCTCTCTTTCTCACAGTCAACAAGATCCAAAGGCGTATGACACAGAAAGCACCCTCTTTGCAAATGATCCACCAGAATTGAAAATTCAACAACTCTTCTGCCTTGGAACAGGCCAGATGTCTCTTTATTTTCATCATATTCATCTACCTGTGCTAGTGGATCTTCGCTGTTGACATCGATGAAGTCAGGGTGGTTGTTATTTTCATCGGTACATGTTCTAATGGTTATAGTAGCAGTAGACGAGGCTTTCTTGAACCGACCTTTCTTATCTCTTTCTCGTATACAATTCCCCTCCATTTCCGTTTGTTTACATCTGTGAATTCTTATTCTTTTTTCAAAGAAGAGTTCCAAAAAATATAAATGCCGGAATTTATGATACGAATAAACTTTTTCCGGATTTTACGCGAGTTACCAAACATTGCTGAGGATTGGAGTCCCTTAATGCAATAATATTTAATTTCAACATGCATCATATACATACTTTAAAATTAATGTAAGAGAACTGTTTTGAAAAACAAACTGGCACAAACACATTGATATTATTAGCAATAAGTTTTATGCGTTATAGTTGACGTATTTGTATTAAAGACAATTTAAATTTTACTGGAAAAAGTAACAGACATCCCAACTATCTAGCTCTGGGATATAATATATTATATCAGTACCCAGTATTGCAGAAAATGAATGAATTTGGTCCGATTTTTGCAAAAAGAAAATAATTTCGAGTTATTATAGGTATATGCGTTTCTTTGATTCGATTTTTGTTTTATTCAATGTATTCTTAAATAATTTTGTTTTAAAAATGCCAAACATATCCAAACATATTCCCGTGACCTTTAAAAGCGAAAGTAAAGTAATTTCCATTTAGCATGCGGTGGAATTTTTTATCCGTTTCCGTGAATCAAAAGACAAAACTCGTCTTTATTAATTACTTGTAAACGTATTATATTTGGCGTGTACGATATTTGACAGAAATCGTTTTTTCAACAAGTTAGCGTAGATTTGATATAGCGCATTCCTGAATTACTTTAAACATCTAGATTTACGGATGGCATTTAGCGATGAATTTCATTTAGCGGAAGCTGCGTTCCGCCAAAGGCGCTAAATAGAATATACAGCCAAATGTAATACATTTACAGTATGTGCAGATTTTTATGGCAACCTACATTTTAAAATCGTGGTATCTTGTTTAGAAAAATGTCCTCAACGATACATGTAAAAGAAACAATAATTTCTTCCACTCCCGGAGAAATAAATGACAAAATCTTTTTATTTCTTGAATTACTTTATTGAGAGAACTTTTTTTTTTTCAAAAACCCTAAGATTTGCGTCATTTTATAATTTCACCGTGTTGAAAGTGGTAGAAAATGGTACAAATAACTATAATAGGAGACATATTTGAAGCCCTATAAAATCAGTAGAATCTAGGAGCTTCCGGGGGCTTTGCGCCGTTAACCGCCACCAGGGCTTCGACCTGTACCCACTGGGGGCCTCAAGGTGGCCCCGACCCCCTGTCTCATAAAGTGTTTCCCCCGTAACCGCAATTCCTGGATTTGCCCCTGTTAATTGTTTGACTGGACATACTTATCAAATTGTAAAGTAAGTTTATGATGTTAAATGAAGGAACAGTTTGCTTCGGTTCTATACTGAAAAAGACTTGCATTTTTAAATTTCCCTGACCTGGTTTTTGGCAAGGATCCTACATAATCTATTAACACCCTACTGAATGGTTTTTCAAATGTTGGAATAGGTTGTAGAGGGGCAGATGGGATTTTATGAATAGGTTTACCTACCATCTGGCAAACGTAACAAAACTTGCTAAATTCAGAAACATCCTTTCTTAAATTTGGCCAATAGAAATGACTCAAAATCCTGTTAGAAGTTTTTTTGACTCCTAAATAAACTGCAGTGGGTGTATCGTGAGCCAAACTCACGATGTCCCTACGATATACCACTGAGACCACTATCTGGTGAACGACCCTACATACGTCATCCGATGGTGCATTAAGTGGTCACCACTTTTGCAAAAGGATCCCGTCGTTGGTATAAAACCCTCTCCAACTTTGGTGATCTCTTCTGGTGGAAGTGCTCTCTTGCTCAGTTGGATAATATCAGGGTCCTTATTTTGATTGGACAGTAGCTGATCTCTACTGAGGGTGTTCTTGCCCTAGTCTACCTGTGTATTGGGACCACCATCGTCACTGGTTTTCAGTGGAGACTTGTTGTTAAATGACTGTCTATTTTCATGTGAAATGTCATCAAGGTCAAACAGGAAAGTGTCACTGAGGTCAATTTCATGAGATGAACCAGCCGTGTTGGGGGCCTGAACATGATCATCATTGGCTTCTTTTCTTCTGGTCATCGATCTAGTGACAGCACAGGCTGGATATAGGTCGTTGTCTTCTTCATCGGGCGCGACGGTGGAAGTAATTTTCTCACAAAGTATAGGATCTGGTATGACTTTACCACCAGCTAAATCGTTGCCTAGCAACAAGGAAATGCTTTAAACAGTAAGAGTAGGTCGAACACCTAAATAACTGGTACAGTAATTAAATCTGATTTCAGATAAATTCTATGTAAGGGACCACCAATGATGCCTAGCTCAACACCATGTGATAAAACTGACCCACCGCTCAGACAAAGGCAAAACACTCCGTCTGTGTAGCACCAATATCTCTCAACATCTGACCAGGTTTAACTTCATAAGAGAACTGGACTTCGAACCCTGAACGTCAGGAGTGTGAGAGTAAAATGAACTAAAGGCTTTCTTATCATTTCTAAATGATGCACACGCATTTGTCATTCACTAATCAGATGACCTATTTTTTTTTTTACAATAAGTACAAGTAGGAAGCCATCCTACACCAGAGGAACCTTCAGAACGTCCTGACCTTTGACCGAACCTAGAACCACTGTGAGGTGGTGACTGCAAACAAACTTGAAACTCTGAAGCACTCTTTTTATCTGAGTCTACACTTTTTGATAAGCTACAAGCTTGAGATTTTGCTACAAAGGTTTTCTTATGAGAGAGAGAGAGAGAGAGAGATTATAAGTATCTGAAATAACTGCAGCTGTCTCAAGAGTTCTCACATTCTTATCTTCTAAATGTGTTCACAAATCTTCATGAAAACACACTTTAAATTCTTCCCCTAAGATGAGTTGACGAAAGTTGTTTAAATTATCATTGATTCTATTAGATCTCAACCAATGATTAAACGAATTGTCTTTTTCTCTAGCAAACTCTACATACATCACTGTTCGTTATCTTCACCTTTCATACGCTTGATTATCAAATTTTCTGAATTATTGTCTGTACGTTTCGGGTACTAATTAACGAGCTTTTAAGATTGTAGCCTTGATCTTGCCATAATCTGGATCTGAGTGAACTTGCCAATCAAATCTTTTTTTACCATTGTGGACAAAACCTGCCGTGGCCATTTTGAATTTTCTGCAACTTTTTCAAATTGAGAAAAATATTTATTAACTGATTTTTTGTTGTTGAAATTTTCGAACTTTTGGAATTTTGGAATTTTGGAATTATATATATATATATATATATATATATATATATATATATATAATTCAAAAAAAAATATACACTATATAAACCAATAAAAAAAGCAAGAAAATATACAGTTCCAAAATATATTCAATAAAAAAAGCACTCTAATTATTTTGACTGTGTGATATCAACTCTTTCTATTTGGATTATATATATATATATATATATATATATATATATATATATATATATAAAAGACTCTAAAGCGCGATGGTCGCTCCAAAGTGCGATGGTCTGCGCCAAAGTGCGATGGTTTGTTAACGTTACGGACACTAAAGTGCGATGGTCACGCCAAAGACCGAAGGTGCGGAGTTCAGTAACGTTTGTGACGTCACGTCATTGTGACGTCATTTTTAACGTCTTTCAAAATAAAAACAAAGAAATGTAACACGGATGACAGCAACGGCAAGGTTTACACTGTTGAGGGTAGTGAGAAAGGCAAGGTACATTTGTTCTACTTCGCCCAAACATTCTTTAATTCATAATCATTTATTACTTTGACGTACACGTATTAAATTCCTGGGGGTATGTTATAATACAAAACATTCTATACGATTTCGCCTTGGAAAATGTTGTGTTTAATAACACGACAATTAAATGGTAATGAAATAAGTTCTTATTCTTATTTTTTGTGCATGGATTTTGCAATGATGTTTTGGTAAAACAACACATGGTTCAGTCTGTACCAAATCACTGTGTCGTTTACAAACCAATGGATTTCGGCGTGTCACACCATCGGACTTTGGCGTGTCAGACCATCGCACTTTGGCGCATGATTGTGGACCATCGCATTTTGGCGTGTCACACCATTGGGGTTTGGCGCAGACCATCGCACTTTGGCGTGACCATCGCACTTTGGAGTCCTACATATATATTGGGGTGGGTTTTTTTTTTTATCTTGGAGGAGCTCCAATTCTGCTATAGGTCGCAACAAACTCTTAACAAAGAGCAAGCAGAATTTACCAGCAAAAAAACCCAATTAAACAATCAATAAGATTTATTTACAATTAATGATTGATGGAAAATTGTAACAATAGCATAATACTAACTTACGGTAGTTGAGCAATAAATCCGTACAGGATCTACACACACAAAAATAGCAATTCCAAAATCGTATTTCCCAGTATGAATAAAATTGAAAAGCATATAAAGTGTCTAACCAGAGCTTTTTTTATCATTAGGCGTTCAGTGTATATATAATAGGAATGAATTTTCTAGTACAATCTTAAAGACAATGATGCAACCAATACGTAATCTTTCTACTAAATATAACATAAGGTCTAGAACAATCTAGGTCACTAGTGTCGATGAAATAAACATCACTTCTCTAGAACAATCTAGCTCAATTTAGTGCAAATAGTGAAATACACAACACCTCCCCGTTAAAAAGGTTTGACTGACAATGAACACTCAAATATACAATGTACATCAATCAAAACAACAACAAAATAACAAGTAATCAGTGGAGTTGTTACTTGTTATAAAATGAATACATGTAAATGTTGTGATGGTTTGTAAACATACAATTACATGAGAAAATTCACAGAAGTGCTTCATTCTACTTTTATAACCCAATTGATAAACATTATGTAATATATTGACTATTTATTTATATAGATAGATATATAAGTGAAGGGTTACTGCAAATTAAGCATAGAAACAATTATCCTCTCAAAAACACAAAAGAAATAATGCTGAATAAAGAATAATAAAAAAAAAATTCAATGTGTGTATCAAATTATACCAGACTGGTATATTCTGTCTTGGTTATCGTAGTAATTCAATGATAAAGATAATGATATAAGCATGCATGTGACATTTATAGTGCTTTTCGGTTTTGGTTGTAAATCTCTTTACAAAGTCTAAATATTCCACTTGTCACACAAAATATCAGCAACCAATCCTCATTTATCACCTGCACCGAGTCGTTGTTTACACACGGTTGGGTTTCTAATTTAAAATACCTATGCACATCAGGGACGATTTCAAGGTTACAGTATACCATCAAAAGCACCGCGTAGCATAAAATATATTTAAAAATTGACGAAATTGGTCATATAATGTACAATTCATATAAAATTCATGCAACATAGGTATATAATCTAAAATAAACTTACACGTCTGTAAAATTGATGCGGTATTGCGTGGAAAAAGAAGGCTTCCAAAAAAATTGAGGGATTTACATTATGTTTCAGTCAATTCCTAAATGTACATGATTCACCTTTGGGTAGAGATATTTGATATCAGAAGTCCACCTTACATCTGATCAACCAATTCCAGCTGTTCAATAGCATTGATTCTCAATTGCCTTTTGTTAATTTTTCCATTATCAAGCATCGGCATACTATGGAATCGAAGGAAATACTTTGGCATTTCTCCAAGACCATCAATGTTATCCTGCTTATTGAAATTTTCCATGCAAAACTGTTTTACATCGGATGGTGAATTTACAATCCATGGATCCATGACATAACAAACGCAAATTTCTTCGTAGAGACGTTCGTCAGGTACGTCAACCACAATCACATCTTTTATACCAATCATTCTTATGATGATTTCTTCGATGCTACTGGGTATTATTTTCCTTGTACCTCGGGAAATACAATCCTTGATCCGCCCCTTTATCATAATATTATTTTGTTCACTTACTTGAGCAATGTCGCCAGAACAAAACCACCCTCCCGGCAAAAGAACTTCGTCAGTTGAATCTGGGTTCTTGTAGTATTTTTCGAAACCACATATGCTTCGTATACAAAGCTCCCCATTCTCCCCTTTTCTCAAAACCTTTCCTTCCTCATCAATGATCTTCACTTCTATGTCTTGCATTGGCTTTCCTATGTCACCAGTTTTCATTTCACCAGCAGTAGTGATAGGCGGAAGAGTAGATACCCAAAGTATCTCAGTTAAACCGTATCCAACCGTAATATTCTTGGTAAATACGCCAACGAACTTTGTGTGGCGATTTTCAACCAGTTGTCCGGTTGTGATGACAACGTCAAGTTTGAAAGAATCTTTGTAATTTTTTTCGTGATCCACCAGATCTGAAAGAAAGTAAGGTAACAATTTCGCCGAAGAACACTGTTCTTCCTTGATTATTTCCCATATCTCCATTGTGTTGCGTCCTTTAATGGCAACTGATGAATCGTAGAATACTCTAGGTTCCCCTTGGTACACTGTGAAAATGGGAGATCCGCCCGACCAAGCAAACGGTCGATCATTGTAAGTTTTCCCAGGGAAGGTAATACGACAGTTGATTGCGAGAAAGTGTGTTTTAGGGATCATTTTAGGCTTTCCCGTGCTCCCAGATGTCGTGAAAAACACAATTTCATCCTCAGGGTATAGAGAGGGAAATTCCACTTCGGCTGCGTTCAGCTGCAATATTTCGGGGAGGTCATCATAGGATGTTACATGCTCGCACTTTCTGAGAAACACCAGAGTCAAACGATTCGAACCTTTCCCGATGCTTTCAATAAGTTTTAAATTCACGTTCATATATTCATTTCTTCTTCCGGGATCTATGAAAACGACTTTGCACTCAGCAATTAAAACAATTCCGTTAGCATCTCTGGCGTCGGTGATGTTGAAGGGCACATGGACAACAATACCTCCCGCCATGATAATATATAATTCTGCGATCACCCATTCCAGTGTGTTGGGTCCAGATAGATCAATTTTATCCCCTTCTTAATTCCTTTCCTGATTAGATAACCTGCTAACTTATATATTTATTCCTATAAATCAGGTAAAATGTATATACAACTTCTGTAATGCGTCTGGGGAAACTATCTTTTGACCATTAACTTCAATTTCAAACAAAATTTAATATGGAATTAACACAAATGTCTATGAAATATATTTACTTTTCACCTAATCACTAAATCTACAGGATTAAACTTGGGTAGTTAAATTTTATATCAAACGTTCGCCTTACATCTGATCAGCCAGTTTTAGCCGTTGAATGGCATCCATTCTCAAGCGCGTTTTGTTAATCTTTCCTGTAGCAAGCATCGGCAGACTATGGAATCGAAGAAAATACTTTGGCATTTTCCCAATATCATCAATCATGGCTTCCTGCCCAACGAAGTTTTTGATGCAAAATTGTTTTACCTCGCATGGTAAAATATCCTGCCCTGGATCCGTAACATAACAAACGCAAATTTCTTCGTATAAAGGTTTGTCAGGTACACCAACAACAATAGCAATGTGTATACCATTCTTTTTTTGAATGACTTCTTCAATGCTACCTGGCATAATTTTCTTTGTACCTCGGCAAATGAATTCCGTGACCCGCCCCTTTATAAGAATGTGATTGTTTTTATCAAGGCACACAATGTCGCCAGAACGAAACCACTTTCCTGACAAAAGGACTTCGTCAGTTAAATCTGTGTCTTTGTAATATTTCTCAAAACCACAAATACTTCGAATACAAAGTTCCCCGCTCTCCCCTTTTCTCAAAATATTTCCAGCTCCGTCAATGACCTTCACTTCTATACCTGATATAGGTATTCCAACGTCACCAGCTCTCTTTTCACCGGCAGTGGTAATCGGCGGAAGTACAGATATCCTACTTGTCTCCGTTGATCCGTATAAGACTGTCAAACTCTTAGTAAATACGCCAACGACCTTCGTGTGGACATTGTCAACCATTTCTCCAGTCGTGATGACCGTGTCAAGTTTGAACGAGTTTTTGTAATTATCTCCGTGAGAGACCAGATATGAAAGAAAGTTAGGTGATAATAGCGCGGATGTGCAGTCTTCTTCTTTGATTACCTCCCATATTCTCATGGTTCTATGTCCTTCGGTGGCGACTGAGGAATCGCAGAATATTCGAGAGTATCCCTGGTAAACTGTGAAAATGGGGCATCCGGCTAACCACGTAAATGGGCGATCATTGTACGTTTTCTCAGAGAATATCATGCCATTGTTGGTTGCTTGGAAGTGTGTCTTGGGGATCATTTTAGGCTTTCCAGTACTTCCAGATGTTGTGAAAACCACAATGTCATCCTCGGGGTAAAGTGTGGGAAATTCCACATCGGTTTCGTTTAGCTGTAATATTCCGGGCATGTCATCATATGAAGTTAGATGTTTGCTCTTTCTAAGAAACGCAAATGTTGAAAGATTTGAGTCATCCTTGGTATATGCAATAAGTTGTAAAATCATATCCACATATTCATTATTTCTTCCTGGATCTAGCAAAAAGGCCTTACACTCAGCAATTGAAGCTATTTCATGAACGTCTCTGGCGTCGGTGATGTCGAAGGGCACTTGAACAGCAACACCTCCCGCCATGATTATCGCTAATTCTGCAATTACCCATTCTAAAGTGTTGGGTCCAGAGAGAGCAATTTTATCTCCCTTCTTGATTCCTTTCTTGATGAGATAACCTGCTAAATTTGTTGCCTGCGTCTGAAGTTGATGACAAGTCAAACTTTTCCGGGTCCCATCAATACCTCGATAAACGAGAATTTCTTTGTTTGGACACAATGTTGAAATTTCGTTGAAGACTTGAATTATTGTTTGGTATTGATATGGAACAGTCCGTGGAACACAGAGATAACTGAATTCTGACATGACGAACACGACTCTACAATAGAAAATAGATTGACTTATTAAGAATATTACAACATTGTGTCTTTACATAAGACTTCGTATTTGGAACAGGGCTTTCCATTTTTGCGACTTTTTCTATGATGTGATCAACAGTATTAGTATAAATGTCCATTTCAAAGGATTAAATAACATTTTCCCTTTGCTGTCATAAAAGTCTATTATCTTGAATACCTGTATATAGTATGGATCAACGTTATTTTGATCTATTGGAACATTTAATCACCCTAATCTGCAAATTTGTGTAAAAAAAATGCAAATGTTCAGGTGTATCTGATCTAGGCAGAAACATAATTTTGGATATATGTTGTAAATATATTTATGCGTTTGAAGAATGTTGGGAACAACTTCTAATTTACATATCAATGGTGTGATATCTGTCATCGTCGCAAACCACGGGTTATTATTTCATTCTATTTCACAAACCGGTTTGTGAAATAGAATGAAACAATAACCCGTGGTTTGCGATGATGGATATCTGTAGGAATGCGAACAACCCAAGTACTTCGCTGTTAATTGTCCAAATATTGTTGAACAATACTATGTTGCGACTGAATGTTTACTTGCTCTCTGCAAGTTTCCTTAAAAGGAAATTTTATCATTAAAACTGTATCCGGTAACCAGCATACACCTGAACTTTTGTTCATACTTAAACTAAGACCTCTTGATGTTTTACCAAAAATAAAGTATCAAGTGAGAAGATCACATCACAGGAAATTAGTTTGTTGGAAATCTATGGTAGCTTATTAATATTCGACATATTGGTAGTGTCCTTTTCGTATTTAACATTAATAATTTTAATCTTCTTTTAAATTTGAGATACACTTTCATACACCTCTCTATGAAAGTTTTAACCTATCTGTATCGCAAAAAAAACATCTCAATGCAGGTCGCAAATATTCTACAGTTCTTAACAGCGTGTGTATTCACACCACAAAGGTCACGGATGATGTCACAATCAAGGTTATGTACACAGGTACAGAAGACATGAACTTGACTCAATGTCTCATGTTCTCATTACATACACGCAATATCACATCCTAACGCACCGGACATTCGCTTCCATCAACATCTATCACAAACATAAATGCGTGTGAAAGGGGAAGAACACGAACCAATGCACAAACCAGAGGTAGGGACAGACGTCAGGGTGACTAAGCATCCCATGTCGACCCGTATCCGCTTTGAGTCCCATATCTTTATCAGATTAACTAGCTTGAAAATACGAATGTATATTTAATTACTGTTATAAAATTTAGAAATTCATTTCAAAATGAAGGATTATCTCCCTCATGCATAGCTCTTATCCTTGGACGAATTTGGCTCCACTTTTTTGGCAAGCTGTTTTTGGCTATATTTAGCTCTAAAACTTCATAGTTATTTCGGATTTCAAACATTTCGGTTGAACATCACTGAAGAGACATTATTTGTCGAAATGCGCATCTGGTGCATCAAAATTGGTACCGTATAAGTTTTACATTATGACCCCTGGGTCGAGGCCTCTGCTGGTGGACTGTTAGTCCCCGAGGGTCTCTACAGCCCAGTAGCTAAGTACTTCGTTACTAGCTTGAAAATACGAATGTATATTTAATTACTGTTATAAAATTTAGAAATTCATTTCAAAATGAAGGATTATCTCCCTCATGCATAGCTCTTATCCTTGGACGAATTTGGCTCCACTTTTTTGGCACGCTGTTTTTGGCTATATTTAGCTCTAAAACTTCATAGTTATTTCGGATTTCAAACATTTCGGTTGAGCATCACTGAAGAGACATTATTTGTCGAAATGCGCATCTGGTGCATCAAAATTGGTACCGTGTAAGTTTTACATTAACGAGGTGATCCGTAATAAAATTCAGTGCACAGAACAGCCTCAGTTTGCATGAGACAGGTCACACCGCATTCTATCTAATGACTGGTTATATTAGTAAATTAAATCTATGTAACCACCATGGGATTTGCGAAATGCAGACGGTTAACGAAACTGTTGAAACCCCAGTAACAATGCACTTGCCAGTACCCTCTCTCGATTTAGAAACTTACCATAAGCAGAACAAGCCCTTGCGTATCGAATCACTTGAGAAGCATAAACACATATATGCAGGTGGTGATGGAGTATTGGTATATAAATATGGAAAGTTGATGATGGAGAAGCTGAAGTCAAACCGTTTGTCATAAAATTTGTTGTTAGTTTGCGGTTAACATCTGTGTTCAATAAAATAGCGAAGTATGAAGGATATGTTAATGTATATAAAGCCCTGAAAACGCGTAAAAAGTGAAAAACATTGTAAAAACCCGAAAGAAAATCTAATTCAACTAAACAACTCGACAACAAAAAGCAGAAATTGAAAATGTGTTACCAAGTGTATGGCTTATTCTTATCTAAACTGCATTTAAACTCTATTATTTATTTCATGTTCTTGCAAACGTGTTGTGTACTAACATAGCTAATATCGATTGACAATATTGTATTTTACAAGGATGTGTTTTAAATAAATCTTGTGGCAGCAATTTAGTCATTGTTAACCTACACAATGGCCCACGCTCACCAGTAAGTTAGTTGTATCGGGCAATAGTCTGTTATACGGAATCCGTGTGTTTTCTGAAGGCATAAGCGGTATTCCTGAATGAATGTCTCACTTGACTGATGCACATATGTGATAGTAATGCATAAATAGAAGACATGAAACACATCTAATTGCGCTGTACAATGCTGTTAAATGCACAGAAATACAACAACAGCAAAATATATCACAGTTTAGTAAACCATTTAAAAATTGATCTATGGTTGCTTTCGCGTACAATGCTAGTATTTGCTGTAAAAGTATAAAGAACATTAAATTTGTGGTTTGTAATCATGAAATTACATGAGAAAATTCACGAAAATGCTTCATTCTACTTTTACAACCCAATTGATAAACAATATATAAATAAATAAATTATATATATATATATATATATATATATATATATATATGTGTGTGTGTGTGTGTGTGTGTGTGTGTGTGTGTGTGTGTGTGTGTAATATATTGACTTCATAATTTCTAAAGAGAGAGAGAGAGAGAGAGAGAGAGAGAGAGAGAGAGAGGAAAGAGAGAGAGTGAGAGAGAGAGAGAGACGCAAGTTAGGTTTTTGTAATATAATTCTTAGACAACTGGAAATGTAATTAAATTTGACACTGACCTACCTAAGTGCAATGTGAAAATGTTCGTCAGTTGATATTCAGCCGATCATGACCCTACTCGATTCTGCATGCTTTCATCTTATTTTTTCAAGAAAGCGCGCATACGGGGTTCTCTTGCACCATATGTGCTAGTAAATCATTGGAAATCGAACATTGTAACAGTGCAGATCAGCTACACAGCATTTCTTTTCGAACCGATTGTAGAGCAAATGCTGCGATTTAAGGGACGTGCCCCACGTTCGTAAATTATTTAGAAATTGAAGTAGCTTTATCACAATACATAGAAAGAAAACAATCTCCCAGTTTTTAAGTCAACATTTCAATCGACTCAAATCGACTTCCTGATTTGGAAATATCTGCTAATGAGGAGAGCGGGCCACGTGATGCTGTGGCGTCATATGCGATCATCGCATCTTTCGCCTATCAGCTTATTGTGAAGAAACCTGTTATCATCTAACTTCGTTTAATACCAATGTGGTACGTGTAATTATTATTATTATTATTTTTTTTTTTTTACATCAATGACGCATTTGTTTCATTAGATATCATTCCTTTACATCAAATCCGTTCAATATAAAAAAAAAAACAACCCAAAAAGCAAAAATAAACGACGAATGAAAATTGATACCTAGGCCTAATAGCCTACCGCATATTTCCATATTTGTTTGTTTCCACTATTCATAATATATAGTCATTCAGTTAATTACTCATGTTCTTCGTTTCCAAAAAAATAATTTTTTTAAAAGTCATGTCTTGATATGAATATTTTACTTATAATGCATTAAACAGTCACCGTGACGCGTTTACCGAACGAAGTAAACATGGTTAGATCAAAATAAAAACAAATCCAAAAAATAATATGTGAATTAGACAGAGCTATTTTCATGTGTTATCAAATATATGATACATATTTCATTTTAATTATGAACGTAGTCAAAGCTTCAATAGACAAAACGACACTCCCCTTGAACTATTTGCACAACGACTCGCTCAATCAAGGTACTTTTCCTATCTGAGGATGCGTTAAATAATGAATACGCTCTAAGTATTGGAACACAGACGGTTCAATGGGAGTGTAATTTATATTTGGGAAACACTCGACAGGAACCGGTAATTTTGTCTGTAATAATAACAATGGGCTATACCATATACCACCCCTAGTTTTAGAAAAAAAGAACACCCACAGGAACCGGTATGAACTTTTATTGGTGAATATTGGCACGAGTTGACTGTCAAAATGCACGAGCTTGCGAGTGCATTTTGACAGCCAACGAGTGCCAATATTCACCTATATAAGTTCAATAACCCTTTTATTATATAGCTAAAGTATTTAGTTGTTAAATTATATCCATTTTCACTCAAACTACTCCAAAATAGACGAGAATTCATCAATATTGGTAGTGTGCAATATCAGCATGCATTTCTTAACTGTTCAATATTTAACCCGTCATTAATGCATGAAGCAAACTGATTTTGTAAATGGGGACATCATAATTTATGTACAGTAAAACATTTTGCTTAAGTAAATATCAAATACCGGCTCTGTCAGATTCGGAGGACCGTCGTTTGACATTTTGGCTTGTTTACGTCGTTACAATATTGAACGCTCATACTCGGAATGTTTCGGACGCATACAATTTACGCAATGCAAAGTTAGCGTTCAATAAATTCTCAGGATATTGAACGCTAACATTCTCTAGATTTTACGCAGATTTTATATTAGACTATTTATAAGCTATATAATAATATTGTCTGTATTGTAACAATAATAGTAGTGGCATATATCATACCACCAATTTTAACTTGGGGTGGTATGGTTAGATTAGTATTAATATTATTACAAACAGAATTACCGGTTCCTGTGTTTTTATTATGTGTGGTATGGTATAGACCATTACAACTATTATTACAGTTAAAATTGCTTATTCCTGTGTTTTCTTGTCGTTCAGAAACGGCTTTAATGCATGACTTTTCTAACTGTAATCTTTGAAGACAAGGTGTAAGATACATTTAAACGAAGGGTAAAGGACCCTTAAGGTAATTACACCCCTCTACAATTATAGGTTCATACTTACATTTGATTGTTGATTCTTCAAACAATATATCTTAGTAACAAATAAAAATGAGAAAATAAGTATGTTGTGGTATTAATTTTTTTTATCAATTAGTTGTGCTCCTTTGTTAGCTGACCTGTTTTTATATTCATATGAAGCAGAATTTATTCAAAAACTTCTACGTGAGAAGAAAACATCTCTCGCTGTGACCTTCAATTCGACTTTTAGATATTTCGATGACGTTTTGTCTATTAACAATGATAGCTTTCATTCATATGTCGATTTGATATATCCCTGTGAGCTCGAAATAAAGGACACCACAGAGTCGTCCACTTCTACTTCATACTTAGATATTTTATTGAAAGTAGACATTAACGGCAAACTAACAACTCAACTGTATGACAAACGGGATGATTTCAGCTTCTCCATCGTCAACTTCCCACATTTATGTAGCAATATTCCATTATCACCTGCATATGGTGTTTATATATCTCAACTGATTCGATATGCAAGAGCTTGTTCTGTGTATAGTCAGTTTTTAAATCGAGGTAAGCTACTGACAAACAAGTTGATGGTACAGGGATTTCAACAGTCGCGATTGAAGTCAGCATTTCGCAAATTCTATGGTCGTTATAACGATCTAGTTCGTCAATACAACCTCGCATTGGGTCAAATGCTGTCTGACGTGTTTCATACCGATTGTTAAGCCGTTCTTGGCACACTGATTTTGACTGCGGATAACTCCGTTTACCTGATCAAGATATGGGGCTCACGGCGGGTGTGACAGGTCAACAGGGGATGCTTACTCCTCCTAAGCACCTGATCCCACCTCTGGTGTGTCCAGGGGTCCGTGTTTGCCCAACTATCTATTTTGTATTGCTTGTAGGAGTTATGAGATTGATCACTGTTCGTTATCTTCACCTTGCATATATCTGTTATTAACGTCAGAAAATTGCAATTTTCCTTCGACAGCATTATCCAATTTTCACAAAAGCTGGTTAAAACAATATAATATTACTCAACAATTGCATGAAACTGTTTCTTTAAAAATTCTACAAAATGTTTGTGAAAAATAAAGTAAATCTCTAATGGACTTGATAAATGGTTTAATGAAAACAGAGTTATTGCCCTTGGATTCAATATTTTGAAACATATAATTTATTATTTATATATACTAAACTTTTGAATTATTTTATGGTTAACAAGATTTTTTACAATAACAATTGAAAAATTTATGTTCCTGTCGAGCATAAATCTTAATAAATCATTGACTTTTGCGAAATTTAATGACTTCACAGGAGGGTGGAAGTTCTACGTTAAGACTACCAGTTCCCGCTTTCAGTTTGGGGCTGTAATGGTGCTACCTGAGGGCCCCACAGGCACTCAGAGTTTTAAATATTTATGATAAAAAAAAATGTCTTCCTGTAAACATGGGAATATTATGTTTACAGGAAGACATTTTTTTTTTAAATTATAGATATTTAAAACGTCGAGTGCCTGTGGAGGGCCCTTATTTCTTTCAGTTGTAGGAGGGGGAAGGGACAAAGTATCCAATGGTTGGAGTAGAGAATTCTAAGGAGCACTCGATGTCATCCGAACAAGAGGTCTGTGATACCTGAAAGCGTTGTGTAAGTTGCTTGAAAGACATTTTGCAGATCACGTCACTAGTAAACAGGTATATAAATGACTGTCTCTACAATGTCCCCAACCTTTGGCTTTTCTTGAAAATATCCCCTTAGAAGATGAATGGATATTCATTGAAAATACTTAACTTCCCTTTTCCAAAGCGCGATGTGTGCCAAGTTTGACTTAAATCGACCGAATGGCTCAGGAGAATATGAAAATGTGAAACATTGACGTCGACGACAACGATCACAACAATGGGATACATTGTTCACGGTCGCAACACGAGTTATTTCCCCCTGAATTCAGGGGGCGCACAACATGATGGGGTCCTCAAGCGATTGTGTCATTATAAGGAATAGATAGAAAATTTACTATTTGTAATTGTAATTAAGTGTCAGTTAATATAGAAATTAAGTGTGATTCCTGACAAACGATATGACTGTACAGAATTCTTAGTCATTTATTATACATGTATTTATGTGTCCCGTATACATGTGATATTTCACAGTCCACGGTATCTCAGTTTAGATCAGAATAACATGGATGAGGAATTCTTCATTATTACTGTTTATCAATATCATTGACGACAAAAAACCAAAATAAATATGTCAGAAATTACATGTGCAACCAACGCATGCAATCATTAATTTGTAACCATTTCACACTGTGAACAAAGATATATACATCAGGTGTCAATGAACGAAACATGTTAATTATATCGAATCCGTGTCTCTAAGGTAATTTTTCTGTTGAAATCTGTTTTGTAACGTATGGGCGTGATTGAATCTTACAAAACTTAATGTTTGTTTAAATCAACTTAACCGAAGTACACACAAAAAATCGTCAAGCACGTAGCATAAAAAGGGAAGGGGTGGGTGGGGGTGGGGGTGGGGTCAAAGTTTTACATTTGGATATATTTGCAATATTCGAAATTAAAAGATAATAATAATGATTATAATAATAATAATAATAATAAAAAAAATATCAAAAGCAAAAAAAAAAAAAAAAAAAAAACCCCCAAAACTTCTCTCGAACAACAATTTACTTTCATGCAAGGTGGCAATTTAATTGTTCAAAAAGATCAGAAAATGAAAAGTGCGGTCTCAAAGAATAAACTATGAAAGAGCAATGTTGAAATGTTTTAGATTAATTAACAACATGTTTAAATGTATCAAAGCAAAATACAGATTGGAAGTCCGTCAATGGGAAACTTAGCTGCAGAACTGTAGCTCTCCAAAAAAAAAATATAAAAAAAATAAGTTGACAGATCTCAGGTTCTGCAGCTGGGGGTTGGGGGGGGGGGTGCTCCCCAAAAAATTTCAAATGGAAATTGTGGTCTTTGGTTGGGAAAAATGTAAACACTAAAAAGAAGCAATAATTTCTTCCACTCTCGGAGAAATAAATGACAAAATCTTTTGATTTATTGAATTATACCTTTATATTTTTCCCCAAAACCCTTAAAATTTGCGACATTTAATTACTTTCACCTTATCGAAAATGACTGAATCAAAGTAAAAATGACTACATATGAGACATATTGCAAGCCCTATAAAATCTGTAAAATTCAGGAGATTTCGGGGGATTCGCCCTCTGGGCCCCCACCAGAGCACCGCCCCGAACCCATACACTGCCTCATAAAGTCCCCGCTCCCTAACCCCAATTCCTGGATCCGCCTCTGTGCAATGTTCTATATAGTATTATTACGAATTACTTATATGCATTAATACAACAATATCAAAATTTGAGAATAAATTATTTTGCTGTTGTTGGCGTTCATACTTTGCCTTGGGCATGTTATTGTTTAAACAATTGTTTTATCTTGTAGTGACGAATTCGAAACGAGATAACTACACTATGATTAGAAACTTGAAAATAAACTCAATAGAAATGTATATAAGATTAACAATACTTCACGAAATTATTACCAGTATACATTGGCGGATTTAACCCCCCCCCCCTAAAATTTTCAAATCTAAGGTAAATCGTGGTCTCTTGTTTAAGAGAATGTACTAAACGATAAAAGAAACAATGATTCCGTCCACTTCCGAAGAAATAAATGACAAAATCTATTGATTTCTCGAATTACTTTATTGAGAGAACTTAAATTTTCCCAAAAATCCTTAAAATTTGGGCGATTTTATTAATTTCACCTTATTAAAAATGATAGGAAATAGTACAAATGGCTAAATAGGAGACATAAAGATTATTTTTTAAAAAGTTGATTTCATTATAATATCCCAGTACAATATCCCAGAGTTTTCACCTGCCAAAAAACCCCGATAAATCTACTACGTTTTATAAATGTCGGAACCTAAACACGGTCGAAGACACTGACCGATTTCCACAGCCCTAAATAATCATAACACAGAATAATAAAAACTGTTGTATTTTGTGATTGTGATATTGTTTTAATCGGAACAAGTACAGGTCCCTTTAGTTTGCTAAATTCGTACCTAAACAGCATGTGCGTATATATATGTAAAACGAGGATGTCTGTCGGTAATTTAGTAATTTACATCGGGATCGAAATTCTTGGATAAAAGTAAAAGCGAAACTACCACACCGCGCATTGACCAGCTGTTGAGGACTGTTACCCTGGACGGTTTGCTTAATGGCATCAAATTCTCCAAACGTGTTGTCGGGTGTTTTGAAGAACTCCACAACCTGGTCTATCTCGCCAAGCTCCAACGAGAATTATGTTCCAAGTCGTGCATCATGTGAATGGACCCATCATGTTGTTGATAAACTAGATATTCGTTTTGTGAAAGACGATATATTCAACATTTTATCGAGTAGATGGTGTTTAATCCGTCTCTCTAGTAATGCTCTTGCAAAGGTAGATACATTAGTAAATGCTTGTGATTTTGAATTCGATCATGAATCTTTGAACGGCATCCCAGAGAGAAAGGGGACAGTCGAGAAATTGACCAAAAAATGGCATCCGGATAAAAATCAGATGATGACATTGAAAGTAAATGAAGGAGAAGGGATGATTAACATGCACTGGTAAGTTATTTTACTGTTAGAAGCCATATTTATGCTGAGGTCTACCACTAGCAGGAACCACATGAGGCATGGTAAACATAATTATAAATATAAATTCCAAAGTTTACACTGTGGCCCCACTCTTGTGATAAACAATGATAAAGGTGATACTATGCATAATTGATAAACAGGAATGAGGTTAACCACAATCTCTTTGATTTGATTTATAGTTCTGACAACATTTTAAACTAACATGATGAGTAGAGATAGACATTAACTTTTCATCTCACTTGCCCAAGTTAACTCGGAAGTTTTACCTGCCCAAATGAAAAACTTAGTTGTCCGAAATATTTCAGACTCTCATCCAAAAATTCTGATTATCTCTCTCTGTCAATTGGTGATACAGTGTGATCTACTAGAATGGGCCTTTCGGCTTTGCTATAATCTGACGATTCATTAAAGATAACAACAATGTATGGAGTTGGACTTTACTTTCTAATATTTTGATGTTGATCATGAACACAATTATTATGATAATCATATTTTCTACTGAAAGATTCACCTGCCCGATGGGCAAGTGTGTATTGAGTTTCACTTGTCCGTACTGGAACATTAAAGGTACCACAATTACTAAAAATTCAACGCTCAAAATTATTTGACAATTTACTTCAACATGATACTTCATGTACATATTTGATTAATTATCATGATTATTATTTGTGTGTATATATAATATAACATGAAGAAAAGACATATGATAAATACAAAAATGAACAGAGTTCAGATTAACATGAAACAAAAATTTTAAAACTTTTGGAGTATTTTAAAGTTGTAAAATTGTGTCTTTTTTGAATTTCCATGAGAAACTTGTGCATTTATGCCATTCTAAATGTCGATCATGATTTTAGCATGAAATTATTCAGTGCTATATCTGTATATTCCATCTCTATACAATATGATACTAACAAGAATTTGTTTGAGTATTGTAACATCCTTATAGACTCAAGGAACATCAGGTGAAGCGTAACTATGGCTATTTCATTGATTAGTCAATCGGTAAAAGATATTGTTATTTTTTGCAGGTTGTTTGTAAAGCTGCATGAAATTTGCTTCTGCCTACAGGATATTATAACTAAAACACCCAAGAAAAAAATCTCCGAGTGGAAATACCAGATCTTGTTTGAAAAGTTGCTGCAGTTGTTTGGCTTTAATACTTTGTAAGTAGAAAAAAGACTACATAATTTAAATCTGTGTTCTTTGGTCAGCTTACCATCTGCAAAACAAAAAAAACAAAAACAAAAAAAGACTTTGACATCAGCACTGTAAAATATGGTTGTATCTGACAGATAGCCAAGTTTTGGTGGGGATATAATTTTGGTTGGAAATTGTGATGAGGATGTTTCTTTGTGTATTATGAGAATTAATTTGGAGATAAAATATAATTCATATCTTACCTGCATCTACTCTTAGACTAATTTTGTGCCGGATGTTAACAGAAACTCAAGAATTATTATTTTTGGTCTAAATTAAGATACATATATGATAAGAATGATTTTTAACACCCATCCACTCTACAATTACTCTCTCCCTCCCTTTTTTAGCACAAAGAGTATTTACCCCCTGATTTTCAAATCAATGAGTATTTTGCTTAAATTTCAGAAAAAGTCAAAAGAGTATTTTGTAATTTACTGATTATCTTGGCCGTTTTGCCACTAATACAAAATTGGATCGTAATCATGTGACTGGGTGTCTGACATAATGTATTTCAATACTTCAATGATAAATTTAAAAATCGCAATGACAATAAAGAGTTTTGATCAAAAGAACTACAAAGGATTTCCCCCATAAATATACAAGTATCAAATAAATGTGTGACTCCCATTCTCGCTAATGCTATTTAAAAGGTTAATAGATCCTCGTGTGATGTCATAGGTTTTTGCAAAAATCTTTATCAAATTAAACTTTGCACATGATAGAAATATAATAATCTTTCAGAGGAATTTTATTCACTGCATAAAATAAAAAAAATTGGTAAACTATTGATTTTGAAAAAGTTTATATTTTCCATAGATAATCAATTCTTTGTATTAATTAAAAAAAAATTTGTCAAGGGCATTAACTCCTATTTGGTATTTCTTCTACTGTATGTCTATTATGTATGATTTCTCTAATAACTACAATTAATTTATACATATTTATCAATTAACTTTTTTTTTCTTTTTAAATTTGTCATTTCAACAAGTTTTTATCTATTTTAATTATTCTGTATAACAAAATATGTTAACATATACTTCCGTTTTTTTTTTTTTTATGTCTGACATCTTTAAAAATGTGGCAACATACACATTTTCTTTGGGTAATAATTAAATTTAACTATATTGAATGGAAATTAATACAGATTTTGCACTTTTAACCATTAATATTGATAAGTCACATGAGGATCGACCCACTTTAAATACTTATTGAGACAGTGCTGCTTTAGCGGCCTTTCAGTAAAAACTTTAAGTCAAAGTTTAACAGAGGAGGTATTGTTAATCCGGTGATATTTTCTGTGCCATGTTTTTAGCACCAATCGTATGTCCATGATTGATAATACAAGATTTTTTTTCTGTGATTTTGACAGCACACTACCTCTTTAAGAAAAAAGTGTAACAAGTAGGACTATATAGTTGTTTTGAGTTAAATCTTCCAAACTTTCAAAATTGTGATTGTCATCCAAACATATTTCATAGTGTTAGCTATTTCATGTATGATCAAACTCTGGACTAACCTCAATCAATTCATATAAATAGATCATTCGTATTTATATTATACTACATGTATCACGAGTACGCATTTCTTTGGGGGTGTAAAGCATATTTAAATTCGCTAATGCATAATTGTACGCATGATTTTCAGCGTAAATGGGTATTTGGTAAAATTAAATGAGTATTTTTGCTGTTACGCACCGTATTTGGAGCTCTGCATGAAAAACAAATTGAGTTTATATTATATGACTTTGGAATACCGTCATATAAGCAGAATATTTAGTGAGGATTAATTTTGGCATTATTAGCGAGAGTGATGAGATTGCTAAAATTGAATCTCGCTGACAATTCATTTCACATCTTGGGTGATAGCATCATCGCAAACCACAGGTTATTGTTTCATTCCACTCCGAATGAAACAGTTAACTGTGGGTTGTGACGATGGGGTGATAATTATCTTTTTTGGAATTATATATACATGTATACCAAATTTTATGAAAATATTGCTAAATTTGTGTCTCACTAAAAAATTTTACTTATATGGTGTATGAGCTGCTCTGGAAAAATATTCCTATCAACTTAAAATTGTTATAAATATCAATATATAATGTATTGAACAACCTCAGGTAGGGTAGATTACAAATTCACACTTAATGCCTTGGTGTTCAGGTGAGCAATATGACCCATAGGTGTCTTGTTGTTTCAGGAGCCAGCCATTCATTAGTATGGAGAAAACATTGATAATGGGTCACACATGTTCATCCAGAGCAGACATCATTTGTTCTCGATTTGATAGACAGACAGACACACCAGTTATCTGTGTATGTGAGGTAAGTATTATGTAACTTTTGAGTGATAAAGTAAATGAAATTGATCAAGTTTTGAATTGTATGAAGACGAAGACATCTACCCATGTCCACTCCAAAAAACATGGAACATTTGAATTGTGTGGTCAAATATATACACCTGAGTAAACTTAGGTGACCAATTGCAATTGGTTAGTGTCCATTGTCATGCAACGTCCATGTGCGTTAACAATTAAACATTTTTAATTTCTTCTTGATAACTAGAATTCCAGTTAATTTCAAATTTGGTATAAATGCAGCATTTTTGGGACAAGGGAGACAAAAATTGTAACTTTCTAAATCAGGACTCCTGCACCCCCGGGGCCTCAGATGTGGGGTAAAAACATTTAAATGATATCTGCATGCTTTAATGCTGTTGATACTAAATTAATTGAATGATTCATTGTATCTTGTTTAACCTCCCTCTTGAGAATTTTTCACTCATATGGAGACGTCACCAAGACCGTTGAAGGGCGCTTCAAATTTAAGCCTATATGCTCGGAGCTTACAGCCATTGAGTAGTGAGGGTTTTTTAGCGTGTCACACCTGCTGTGACAAGGGACATCCGTTTTTAAGGTCACACCGGAGGACCCGGGACATTCACACCTGATGCCGAGCGTTTGGCACTACTTGTTTTAACGACTTAGGTCTATTGTGGCCAGGATTCGAACCCTGACCTTCTGCATGGGAGGTGAACACTCTATCTTTAGACCACTGCGATGGTCAATATTTAATTGTAACTAAATGGACATTTAGAAGGAGTGGGTAGTCCTTTACTAAAATTGTAAATTTCATGATTCTAGAGGTAGCCTGAGGTTTTGTTTCAGGGTGGTGCCAAGTTATTATAATGATCTGAATGACTTCTTTAAGTTTGCGGATACGTAAAATCGAAATGGATATCTAGGAATAGCAGAAAAGGATACACAAACAAATGATGAAGATTGTAACTGCAGGGTTTTGACTCTAGGATGAGTCTAAATTAGTCATATTGTTGAATGTTAATACATGATAATACTATATAAAGCTTTTCATCAGTGTATGCACTTTTGATGGCATTGAAGTTAAAAGAACACATCTTGTTTTATACTGTTGCTGAATATTAGATTTCGTAGCCCTCGAGACCAATGAATGATACTCTTAGCTTAGTACTCAATTGACCGAAGAGGCCTGTAGTCCTCTTGTTTATACAAACAAGGTTGTTACCTGAGGGTGCTGACGGCGAGAACTCTGTAATCTTGCCTATGAAACTGACAGCACTATACATATTATTAGTTATATGGATCCTTGGCAGAATATAATGACTTTAATTCCCTGTCATAGTTTATATTCTCCCGAGCCGTGAGTCCCCACCAAGAATTCATATAACAGATGAAATGTGAAGATAACGAACAGTGATCAATATCATATGTCCTACTGCAGGTCGATCTAAATGATGTTTATTTTACAAAGCGGTTAAGATCTGTCCAAGCCATTTTCCATTTTGTATCCCATCTAATCTTGGCTGAGTACATGGTCTCATATTCTTTGCTTGTCTCATCCAATGTAGTGCGTAGATTTTTCTCTGCAGTAGGACATTGGGAAATAGCTTATACATGTTAATATGCAAACATCCTACATAGAGGTGTCTTTTTTTCTGCTTTTATTTTTCATACCATGTTCCTCAGGATGAGAGCTAAACCCCAATACTTGGAAATATTGTCCTCAAGAAGCACAAGAGTACAAATTGTTGAATCAATTTTCATGTAGTTTAGATTTATGCTTCACAAAGTTTGACGTTACCTGATCAATGTATAGGGTCATGGTGTGTGTGACCGGTCGACAGAGGATGCTTACTCCTCCTAGACACCTGATCCCACCTCTAGTATAGCCAGGGGTCCGTGTTTGCCCAACTCTTTATTTTGGTATTCCTTATAGGAGTTATGAGATTGATCACTGTTCGTTATCTTCACCTTTCACTAGTATTAGGAAAAATCATTGAATAATCCTTGAGAACAACATGGGTACAGATTATCAAATTCAATATGCATCTATAGTCCAGAGTCTTCTGTGGTATCAAACATTTCAAGATTTTTATAAGTCCAAATAATGAAATGAACCGTGAACTTTAATGGTCCGATGAAATTTTAAGCAGTCAAATCCATTTCAAGAACACTGGTAATATAATACACATGTAGTGTAGGTTCATATTTTGTTCCTACCAGAACTCCAAGTACTAGGGCAATTAAAGCTAATTAATATACAGGTTCCACATTATGCAAATATTTCCAGGTAGTGTAGTTTTAGGGTGGAAGTAGTTCAAAGTTTATCATTTGTAATATATACATGTAGGATAATGTATTCAAATTGTCTTGCTACATATATGTAAGAACCTTTAGGATACATAGTGCAATACATTTCATGTAGACTAAATTCATTTGTTCAACTCCTGTATCTAGATTAGCAATATGGCCCATGGGCCTCTAGGTAGTGTTTTTAATATATATATATATATATATTTTTTTTTTTCAATGTTTTGTACATGTATAAGTGACTCCTTAAAATTGATTTAAGCTATACAGATTTACCATGTGGCCATGGACCTTTATTATTATAAGTAGTGTTAAGATTCATTCATATTTAAGGGAAAAAAATCATTTGAAGGTCATTTCGGAGAACGACTCTATGCCATATCCTCCAATGAAAAAGCAGAAAACTGACACAGAAGACAAATCATTGGTATGTAAAGTTTTGATATTTAGGTCAATCAGGTGACCAATTGCTCTTGGTCTGCATTCATCATGGTGGAACAGTTTTAACCTTTTCATGATAACTATCATTCCAATTCTTTTGAAATTTGGTATGAAACATCTTGAAGACATTGACTGTATATTTCAGGTCTCATTCATCTGTAGGGTTGGGGTAAAGACGGCTAAATATTGATCAAACGAGTTTGTAGAAGCCATCATGCTCTACAGTACTAAAGTATGCATTTAGTCTCTCTTACAGATCTGCAGTTTTTGATAGATTGGTCAATTATTAGCAGTTTTAATCCCATCCCTGTTTTTAGTTTGTTAATGGCAATACCATTTTTAAGTGTGTGAAATTTGAATTTTAAATTGACTAAGCAAGCATATGTGTCCATCATGGTAGAGAAATGTTTTGTTCACTTTGTCGTTGTTAGGGAAATCGTTTGTAAAAAAATTCATCGCTCCCGAGATCTGAATGACAATGAAGAAACAGACTGAACGATGAGTGAATAATGAATGAACAGTGATCGAACAATGAATGCTTTGTGATACACACATATATATATATATATATATATATATATACATTGTATAAATATATTCAACAGCCTGCACCATCCCCAAAATCCTCTATTGGAGACCACGCGTCATGGACACAGCATATTGGAGAACTATTGGTTTACCTGCAGAAGTCCTTTCGATGTGAAGGAATACTTGGTATTACAATTGATAAAACATGGGTATGTAAAATAAAAGTAACCTAGCTCTATAGACTAAATTATTAACCCTCGAATTAAAATCAAACTATTTTGACCATATGAATATCTGCTTATTTTTTGTGTTTCGTGTATCATATGATATTCAGTCTATTTGTTGAGAATGTCAGTACATTGCCCACTAGATAAAATAAATTAGATTATTAAATGAGTGAAGAATTAAACATTTTAACTTCTTTTTGATAACTATGTTCAAATTCTATTCAAATTTGGTATGAAGCATGATTGGGACAAGCGGGGACATAAAATGTAAATTTATGGACTCCTGCTCCCCCCCCCCCCCCCCCATCACTGTATACAAGCGGATGACCGTAGTATATATCACGGTCATCAAAAATGGCAGCTGACTTCATCGATAAGAATTTTATAATCACAATTTCAAATGATTGACTATTCAATCGCATCATTTTACGATAATTATCACTATCTAGTAGAGTATTTTTAGCTCACCTGAGCTGAAAGCTCAAGTGAGCTTTACTGATCGCTTTTTGTCCGTCGTCTGTCTGTCCGTCTGTCTGTTAAACTTTTCACATTTTCGACTTCTTCTCCAGAACTACTAGGCCAATTTCAACCAAACATGGCCAAAAGCATCCTTGGGTGAAGGGCTTTCAAGTTTGTTCAAATGAAGGGCCATGTCCCTTTCAAAGGGGAGATAATCACAAAAATGCAAAAATAGGATGGGGTCGTTTAAAAATCTTCTTCTCAAGAACCACTGGGCCAGAAGAGCTGAAATTTACCTGAAAGCTTCATGACATATTGCAGTTTCAAGTTTGTTCAAATCATGGCCCCCGGGGGTAGGATGGGGCCACAAGGGGGGTTAAAGTTTTGCATACAAATATATAGGAAAAACTTTAAAAATCTTCTTCTCAAGAACCACTGAGCCAGAAAAGCTGAGATTTACATGAAAGCTTCCTGACATGATGCAGATTCAAGTTTGTTCAAATCATGGGCCTTGGGGGTTGGATGGGGCCACAATAGGGGATCAAAGTTTTACATACAAATATATAGCAAAAATCTTTAAAAATCTTTTTCAAGAACCACTGAGCCAGAAAAGCTGATTTTTACATGACAACTTTCTGACATAGTGCAGATTCAAGTTTGTTCAAATCATGGCCCCCGGGGGTAGGATGGGGCCACAAGGGGGGATCAAAGTTTTACATACAAATATATAAGAAAAACTTTAAAAATCTTCTTCTCAAGAACCACTGAGCCAGAAAAGCTGATTTTTACATGACAACTTTCTGACATAGTGCAGATTCAAGTTTGTTCAAATCATGGCCCCTGGGGAAAGGATGGGGCCCCAAGGGGGGATCAAAGTTTTGCACACAAATATGGAAAAACTTAAAAAATCTTCTTCTCAAGAACCACTAAGCCAGAAAAGCTGAGATTTACATGAAAGCTTCCTGACATGATGCAGATTCAAGTTTGTTCAAATCATGGGCCTTGGGGGTTGGATGGGGCCACAATAGGGGATCAAAGTTTTACATACAAATATATAGCAAAAATCTTTAAAAATCTTCTTCTCAAGAACCACTGAGCCAGAAAAGCTGATTTTTCATGGCAACTTTCTGACATAGTGCAGATTCAAGTTTGTTCAAATCATGGCCCCCGGGGGTAGGATGGGGCCACAAGGGGGGTTAAAGTTTTGCATACAAATATATAGGAAAAACTTTAAAAATCTTCTTCTCAAGAACCACTGAGCCAGAAAAGCTGAGATTTACATGAAAGCTTCCTGACATGATGCAGATTCAAGTTTGTTCAAATCATGGGCCCTGGGGGTTGAATGGAGCCACAATAGGGGCTCAAAGTTTTACATACAAATATATAGCAAAAATCTTTGAAAATCTTCTTCTCAAGAACCACTGAGCCAGAAAAGCTGATTTTTACATGACAACTTTCTGACATAGTGCAGATTCAAGTTTGTTCAAATCATGGCCCCCGGGGGTAGGATGGGGCCATAAAGGGGGATCAAAGTTTTACATACAAATATATTGTTAAAATCTTTTTTTCAATAACCACTGAGTCAGAAAAGCGGATATTAACAAGAAAACTTTCTGACATAGTGCAGATTCAAGTTTGTTCAAATCATGGCCCCCGGGGGTAGGATGGGGCCACAAGTGGGGGGGGGGGGGTCAAAGTTTTACATACAAATATAGGAGAAAGCTTTAAAAATCTTCTTCTCAAGAACCATTGCGCCAAAGAAGTTGACATTTACATGAAAGCTTTTTGACATAGTGTAGATTCAAGTTTGCAAAGGGTAGTTTGGGCCATAATAGGGACTAAGGTTTTAAATGCAAATATATATGGAAAGTCTTCAGATATGGACCAAGGTGACTCAGGTGAGCGATGTGGCCCATGGGCCTCTTGTTTATGTTAGTTACTGTATTTTCTCCAAAGCAAGTATATTTATTGATAAAACAACCTCCAAGTTTTGTAGTACATGTATGATGCATGAAACAAATATTTATGAGGACTATATACTCTGATTTTGAATTAGGATTCAAGAAGTGAAAGTAACCTTCCTAATAACTCATACAAAAAAGGCGCCATTACTGGTTTACTTAGCGGGGTTGTTGTGATGCAAAACCATGGCTATTTTGACGGCTTCAAAATGCATTATATTGATTTTAATACATAACAAGTATACTAAATTCGATATATAGTATACAGTCATTAAATTCATAATCTACGGTCTTCGTTAAAATGATAAACGTTGTTTGTTATGGTCATCATGGAGGTCGTTTTATCGATAAATAAGCTTGCTTTGGAGAAAACTACTATTGATGCTAAATTGAAACTAAATAGATATTTAGAAGGAGTGAATACTCCTTTACCAAAATTGTAAATTTCATGATCCCAGGGGGCTGGGGCTTGGTTCTAGGGTTGAGACAAATTTATTATAGTGATTATATATTCTTTATCATTTGACATACTTCACAAAGTTTGCTGATATGGTATGAAAACTAAATGGATATTTAGGAAAAGCAGAAAAGGATGTACATAACTTGTGAATTTTGCAATCCCAGGGTACCTTCTCTAGAGTGGGTCCAAATAAGTCATATTGTGTAGATTATATCATGTAAAGCCTTCCACCAATATAGGCACTTTCAAGGGCATTTAAAAGAAAAATATGATCTTAAAACTTATCCATGTACTTTTGTTGAATATTAGTATTCAAAATAAGAATATTTTTCTAGATTTCATAGGCCTTGGGACCAGTGCTCCTACTGGACCAGAATTCACATGCTTTACAATTATTTCCATCATATTATATATTATTTTATTCATTACACTTATTTTAGCATTTTGAATCAGTTACATTACTTAATCATATCCAGCTACCATACCTAAACACTTCTTTCTGAAATAATGAGAAGTTGATTTGTTGGATAAATTCTATTATGGAAATCAAAATTCAGATAATAAATCATATAAATATTAACTTCATGATGCTACACCCCTCAGTGAAAACATTGTGTGCATTGCCGGAAATACAGATGTCACAAAACATCAAGCCCAATTTAGAGTCGTATCTCAACCATTCCCTATTAAATTTCCGTTTTTGTATGGAAGGTTTTGCAATTTGGACACAAATCAGATGTTTAAGCAGGTGGGGTTGACTGTAAAGCCAAACATAGTTATTTTTTTTAAATTTTAGCCTGACTATGGTCAGAAGCTACAAGTTTAGTGTCAAAATAGAATAGGGTGCATAGTCTTATGAAATTGGCATTTTTATACTGTTGCGCACCGAACTTCAAAGAAAATTATTTATTAAAATTGCTATGTCCATATCAATGGTGACCGACGGTCACCGACCCCATTGTTTATGAAATATTCGAACTAAAATCAAACACATCAAAAATCAAAATCTTGTAATCAACGAGTTTGGCCGCAAAAACAAACAATTGATGTATTCATGTATATATACATTATACACAATAATACGGCCAATTTAATTACCGTTCGGTTCTCTGGTTAAGAATAGACATTAATGTGCAGATGATTTAAAAACGATAATGAGTAAGACTTTAAATGTTAAACAATTGACCACAGCAGGGTAAACGCGGCTTTCCGATGTACGTTATTACATAATCACCGACTTTTTTGCAGCCATAAATTACCTGAGGCTTTGACCAGCTCTGTGTGGACTGGAGTGACGCGAGATTTCCGGTCACACGCGTTGACTGAATAAACAGATTTTGACTGCATAAACAAATAGGCGATAATGCGTCACTGACAAAGGATTTAAAATACAATTTATTGCAAAAGGGGATTTTCGTCACTTTCATTTTTTTTCCCGCCATTTTTGAATAAAATTCGCCCAGCTCGAGCACTGCTTGGGACTAGTCATACCTGTACACAGGTGACAAATAAGGTCTATGGGCCTCTTGTTAATCTTTTACAGTACACAACTAAGTATACATGTACATGTAAATACATTGTACTTGTAGGTAACAGGTCCTGTTATGTAATTGTGAAGGTGTGCATCTTTTAGCTTCTTCATGTGTAGCTCCGATAATCTGGATACTATGAAGCCTAGAACATTCAAACTTCAATAAGTCACTTCATGTGTCTGATGGGGAAAGTATGTCACGTACAATCTAAGAGAGGGTGAGAGCAACCTCTATTAAGAATGATATAACCAAATATAGTAAAGTCTGGATCATAATATACTCAGTTGCATGAAATCATCCAAACTTTGTAGCAGTGAGAGTTTATTTTTAATGTGTCAACTTTCACTGTGAAACATGTTCTTGGTTTATAAGACTCTTGACTCTTATTTCTAAATGCTGGGAACTTCCTAAAGGAGCAGCCACTATCTCCATTTTATTTGTGCGTCTTTGGTTGGATAAGACACAAACTCGACTCGAACCCTTTGCTCTACCCACTGAGCCACTGTGACTTGTATAGTGTATCTGAAACTAAATTTAGGTCACACAAGTCACTGTGCGTCAATATAAGGTCACCTGAGTCACATTGGTGACCTCTTGCAGTTATTGTGTGTCCGTCGCTGTGGAGCATGCATTAACAATCGAATATTTTTAACTTTTTTCTTGATAACTAACAACCTTTCCAATTCTTTTCAAAATTGAAGCATCTTGGGGCAAGGTGGAGATGAATCATAGATTTCAGAACTCCTGCACTCCCGGGACCTTGGGGGCAGGGCAAAAGCTGTCCAAAATTGATCAATTTTCAAATATCTTATTTACATGTACAATTGCAAATCTTTTAGAAAGACTAAATGCATATTCATTTAGAACAGGAAAGCCTCTACCAAAATTGTAAATTTCATAAACGTTAGGTAGATTTTCTCTCATCAGGGTGGGACCAAACTAGTGTTTATATGTAAAACATTTAGATAACTTCTTTAATATTGACATTAATCACATTGACACTAAATTGATATTTAGAGGAACTTGGTACCCCAATATCACAATTATGAATTTCATAACCCTAGTAGTAGGGGTTTCAGTTCCAGAACGGGGCCAGAATTATCATAGTGAATATTGTCTTCATCATATAAATACTTCTTTAAAATTTCTGTATAAAAACTAAATGCATGGTTAGCAGAAAAGAATGCACCAAAACTAGGGTTTTGTAGGGTTACTCCAAAATAGAAAGTTTTGTGTTTTTAAGACCTCATCTTGTTTTATACTGCTGCTGAACACTAAAAGTTAGCTTTAATATGCAGAGCATTAAAATTTCATATTCCTTTAGACTAGTGATACTTTTACCCAATACTCAGGTGACTGGTAAGGCTTCTTGTTATAAAAAGTACTTCTTACATGTAACAGTATTTTACCATATTTGTGGAGTTCTTATTGATATTCAATTTACAGTTTGATGTTTTGACAGGTGTACTGCACAATAATACATGTAATCATATCCTGATTTTTTTTTTCAGGTAAGATTTACTCATTTTGAAGTTCCAAAAGTGACTTGGAGAAAAATGACAGAACGACCTGCTAACAGACCTGGACCTCTGAAGCTAGATTGGGAAGAACGTCCCGTTTTTTGTTATAGTGATCGCTACAATTACCTCAATAGAGAAGATCGCAAGACTATATTTAAAGCTCTTATGACCATAAGGAAGATGCAAACTGAATATGAAAAGACTCGGTGAATTGTACAATAAGATCATGTCTATAACCCTGCAAAATGAAATTCCGAATTCCAGGAAAGTTCAGGGATTTCAAGGATTGTACTTTACTGATTGGCTCATTCATTAAATACATTTTATGTACAAATAATGAATAGCTGTACAAGGGCACATTTGAGTGAAATACATTTGCTTGAATCTTGGCTTAAAGAAACAAAATCATGAAGATTCTTCATGCCATGAATACTGCAATTATCTTTATAAATATTCATAGGCAGGCATTTTCCTCGGGAAATTGATAATGCAATATCAAGAAAAAGTGATGTGCTCTTTTGAGAATCATTGGCTGGTATAGAAATTTGACAATAAATCCTGTAACAGTGAATCCTTATCGTGATCTTGACCGTTAGGGATACTCCATTTACCAAGACTTGTGGCAGGCATGACTGATCAACAGGAATGCTGGCTCCACTTAGGGTCCTGGTAGGGGCTTGTGTTTGCCATTTTCTGGATTGACCACTGTTCTTTATCTTTACAATTTCATGCAGCTTTAGTCCGTGGGGGATCCAGGTTAGAATAGGTCTTTATTACACCTTGCTTGTCATAAAAGGCGACTAATGAGGTGGTCCCTTGAATGAGAGCGCAAAAACAGAGTCCCTTTGTAACACCAGGTATGACACGATAAAGATCCCTCCCTGCTGAAGGGCCGCAAGTGCTGTAAAGGTGTACATAGGCCTACATTTTGCAGACCTTCACTGACAATTATGAAACATGAGTGAAATATTCTCAAGCAGGATTTTAAACAATATACAATTAATCATGAAGCTTTAATCATGTTAATAGGTGCAAGAATTGTTCATTTCATGACCTCTGCTCCCTACCAATGAACTTCACAAGCAGGACTCAGAGGCTGACTGAGAAAGTCACTACCACTTTCAAGCTTCTAAGATGAATTTGCTGACCCCTACCTCTGATTTGAATGATCAGGAATTTGGTGAATTTATAAGATACGGGCATTGTTCTCGACTTAATCGTTTTTAAATCTCTACAAATATTTTTCCATTGTAAAATATAATTTTTCATTAAGAAAAACAGTTGATACGACACTTACTGCAAATGAAAGGTAAAAACTACGAATAGTGATCTTGTGATGAGATAGATGTTTAACGACTAAGAGTTTAATGTTAAGTTTTTGTGTAGTGTTATACTTTCATGCAGTTTAGAAACATTAATTATTTATAGTTCAAGGTATTTTGAAGGGTTGCGATTTCTCGTTGTTTCTATGTGATACCATAATACACATTCTTGTACTTAGATTGGGATCTGCTTCCTCACTGCCAATACTGGAACCTTAATTGTGCTTCGAAGCAGTTTTACATGAATATATTGCAGATTTGCCCTCATAACACCTGGCTCTCCCCTCCCAATTTCGGTTTAGATTTTGGAGAAATGTTTTACGGAGAACTAATTAGGGCTAAGATCAACTAATACAGTAAGTTATATATACTTGCATAGTATTTTCGACTAAGATTTTTTTCCCTTAAAAATGTGTTTGTTTTTGTCCTTCAGTGGAAAGATATCTACATGTATTTGGTTCTGACTGTCCGTCTGCCTGTTTGTAACACTTAAATTCAGAGGATATCTATTTGGTTCTGACCGTCTGTCTGTCTGTAACACTTAAATTCAGAGGATATCTATTTTGTTCTGACTGTCTGTCTGAAACACTTAATTAAGATCAATTCTATATAAAAATCAAAGAAATCAGTTAGGGTCTGGTCACTCAATGTCACAGATTTCTTTGATTTTCACAGTATTAACTTTACTTGCACCATCTTACATAATTTTAAACCCAGCACCAAATTTCTACCATCCTTTGTCATGGAAACCCGACAGCAGTCTATGGGGGCTAATTGAACTGCAAAATTCATCCCGTTTTACCCATCTTTTGTCCTTGTGGTATATAAAAAATTTAAAAAGACAACTAATTCTCTCCATAAATCTCGATCCCCCATAAGATTCTCTCCTTATTTATAATATCTATATCCACCTATGGTAAAGAGTGTGTTAAGTTTTTGTGTAGTGCTATACTTTCATGCAGTTTAGAAACATTGATTATTTATAGTTCACGGTATTTTGAAGGGTTGCGATTTACCTCTGTACTAACGCATTATAATTTGGCACTTTGCCAAAAAGTGATTTTTTTGTTGGATTTCAGTGATGAATTTAGATAATTTGGAAAATGCATACAGTATAATCAACTGCCATCAAAGGATGTCCATATCAAAGACTCTTAAAATATATATAAAAAAAGATTTATGGTGAAACGTAGTGCAATTGATCTATAGTAGTATGAAAACTGTAGATCTGGGCATTTTGTCAACAATTTGTTGGATTTCAGTGATGAATTTAGATAATTTGGAAAATACATACAGTATTATCAACTGTCATCAAAGGATGTCAAAGACCCCCCAGGGCCCTCCCTAAACACCAAGTAGATTTTGCAATCATTTCCATAAACGAGCTAAATTACATGTACTGTATTGCCATGTAAACTATTTTCAATGTCTAGATAAAGAATTAAGGACATGAATACCATAACAAGAATTGTTTGCAAAACATATATATCTCCTCAGCTATGCCATCTGTATACTTGTGTTAATTTTTATACTACCACAGTCATATCAAGGGAGTGTCAGGGTCATGCATCAAGGGCACGATTAAGCTGTCAATGTGTTAATATTTGCGTCTTTATTATATTTCATAAAATTTTGGTGATTGGTTAAAGGTGGAAAATTTCCCTTTTCTCTGAAGTTTGAGCATACAGAAATTGCATAATGTACCCTTTTAGCTGACATCAAATGCATGGAGTAGAGCACTGCACTTCCAAGGTGACCTTTGGAACAGAAAACTACCAAAGGTCTCTATAACCAGTGACCAACCCATGCATGGAATAGCATCACTATAAAAAAAAGTATTCTCAAGATATTGGGCAGATACCAATAATTTTTTTATTGTACTGCCTTGCATTTACTGACCTTTGACCTGGAAACCATTAGGGGCCATCTACTATTCATAACCACCAACATATGAAATATCATAATTGAACAACAGGCTCAATATATTGGGAGGACACCATTGCATAGAGTACTAGCTACATTGCACCTTAAAAAGGGACATGGACACGATTTGAGCTGCTAATTTTATTTTTCCATTCTTAATGTTTAGAATGATTCGGTAAGGTATTACTAATGGTCATCAAAAATTTGATTGTCAGTTCTCGAGGTACATGGGAGATACAGACCTAGCAATTCTTTGTCATGTAAGTAAGGCCCGTGCCCTGTTTTTGTTTACATATAAGCTAGATATGCCAGTAAAAGTTCGTTTAAAGCAGATTTTTCAATTTACAAGTTAATTCTGAACATAATTTAATGGTTTCTAGTGTTTAACACATCTCATTTTGTTTTAAACATGCTATTTTCTATCAAGCAATCTATATGCAAACAAAAACAGGACATGACCTTTGTTCACACAACAAAGAATTGTGGGTGCATTATCTCATCTGTAACTCAAAAACTGATATTAAATTGTGGTTGACCATTAGAAATAAGTTAGATAAGCAATGTAAACAATAAATATGGAGAAATAAAATTTTCAGCTGAACGGTGTCCATGCTCCTTTAAATCCTGAGGATATCTATTTGTGTCTGGCTGTCAGTCTGTAACACTTCATTCCAGAGGATATCTATTTGGTTCTGACTGTCCGTCTGTCTGTAACACTTAAATTCCAGATGATATCTCTAAAATTCCCTGGACCTGCTATAGATTCCGTTTCATGATGAATCTCGAATCCGTATGATTCAGATAAAGACACATCGTCGGCAACCCACGGTTGATTACGCTTCGTTACGCTCTCCATCACCCGTTGGTCCATTCATTCCTACTCGCTCGTTCTCATGAATAATTAATTAGACAATTTGATTGGGCGCTCTTGGAAAACCCTAAGCGAATTTGTCCAATGAAAACGACGCCTTCGGCCCAATTTCGGTATGCAATTGCTGTGATAGCAAAGTTAAGTTAGTGTTACCTTTAAAAACAGAAGAGTTCCATTACTATAACGATTACTTTGATTGGACGATATTTTAAAATATTTATTCATGAGAACGAGCGAGTAGGAATGAATGGACCCACGGGTGATGGAGAGAGGAACGAAGCGTAATCAACCGTGGGTTGCCGACGATGTGTCTTTATCTGAATCATACGGATTCGAGATTCATCATGGGTTCCCGACGGTGATAAAGACAATACTGATGTTTTTCTTTGAGTTTGTTTTTCGATGTATATGTATCATACTTAATACATGTAATATAATAGAAAAGTCCGCGTTCGATCTCGAGTTCGATAAGTTGAGCCCCAAGGTCATGAATGCATGTGCTACATGTAAATGAAATACTTATGATAATCCTGACAAAGGTAAACTCGTCACAAATAAATGTTGCATTTCTTTTTTCTCCTAAAGATCGAAGGCCAGTGTCACATATATGTATTTCCCACTTTGGGGCACATCCCATGTTTGCAAAATCTAATATGTTTTACCGTAATGTTTGATAAAAATGTTTATGCTTAAAAAAAAAATGGAATTTAGAGCTTTATATTTCCTGTCATTTCAAACTCTGAACAATCTGCAAAATTTGATAATGACCCTTATCTACATGAACAAATATGTTGTGCTATTTCACAGATATTGTAGATACATGTATCATAGAATACCTATTCTTGAGATGAAAAGTATTTTTCATTTCGATATAATTTCGTTTTGCAAACAATGTATGAAAGGTGAAGATAACCAACAATGATCAATCTCGTAACTCCTACAAGCAATACAAAATAGATAGTTGGGCAAACACGGACCCCTGCGTACACCAGAGGTAGGATCAGGTGCCTAGGAGGAGTAAGCAGCCCCTGTCGACCGGTCACACCCACCGTGAGTCCCATATCCTTATCAGGTAAACGGAGTTATCCGTATTTACAATACTACTGATTTTCCTCATTTTAATTATTATTGTACAGTATGACAGCGGTCTGGTTCGTCGGTGCAACCTCGCATTGGGTCAAGTGCTGTCTGACGTGTTTCATACCGATTGTTGGGCCGTTCTTGGCACACTGGTTTTGGCTGCGGGTGACTCCGTTTGCCTGATCAGGATATGGGGCTTACGGCGGGTGTGACCGGTCAACAGGGGATGCTTACTCCTCCTAGGCACCTGATCCCACCTCTGGTGTGTCCAGAGGTCCGTGTTTGCCCAACTATCTATTTTGTATTGCTTGTAGGAGTTATGAGATTGATCACTGTTCGTTATCTTCACTTTGCATACAAAGAACAAGACAAATATTGATAGGCTTTTAAAATTATAAAAGAGGGCAACAAGGATCATTTTACATATCAGTGTACCTCATTCAGTGTCAACTTCTTACATGCTATCAAATTTGAGATGGATGCCTTTGATTGACTATTTTATTTATCGAAATATTATTCTTATGTTTAAAGTTTTACATCATGCAATGTGAAGATAACGAACAGCAATCAATCTCACAACTGCCATAAGCAATACAAAATAGATAGTTGGACAAACACGGACCCCTGGAGACACCAGATGTGGGATCAGGTGCCTAGGAGGAGTAAGCATCCCCTGTTGACCGGTCACACCCAGCGTGAACCCGATATCCTGATCATATGACTCCAGAGTATTTGCATATTTTTAGATTTGTGAATGAAGGAAACACAAGAAATACAAGAAAGAGCTCTATTAATTTTATTTATGTTACAAGAACCAAAACAGAATATTTTAGATGATCTTTTATCATTTCAGCAGCAATTTTATGGAACTCATTACCATATTTTATAAGAAAATGCACAACTACCACATCTTTTAAGGACGACAGACCTAATTCGAAATTTTCCACTTCTGCGCAGAAAGCCGCACACATCGCTATTTACAGTCTCCTTGCATTGTGACGTCGCTGCAATTGTTTCATCACATTATGAACATGCGAAATTTACTAACTGAACTTGAGACTGTATATTTCTTTCATTATACAAGTAATACATCTTATTTTAATCCATATTTCATATGAATTCTTCAATAAAGTCGATTTATAGAATTTCTGTAACTTTAGTATCTGTGAATCCGTGACTTTAAAAAATCTGTCCGTGATTCTTCCGTGTTTTATGTATAATTTCTGGGATTCCGTATAATTGTCCGTGTTTTTACAACCTTCCGCGCATATGGGATGAATCAAACTGTCTCACGTATGTACAACGAAGTAAAAAAAAAAAAATAGACTCTTTTGTTATTAAAATTTTACTACTGAATATAGTTTATATCATGAATATTTTTATCAATAGTAATTACTGTATTACTCTATAAACAACTAGTACTTATTGTAACGGGGACCGTTACAGATGTTCCCCAAACATTCCCCCATTTAGTAAGTGGTGACATTTATTTCCGTACAAGTTGTTTTGACCATTGCAAAGTGTGTAGCATGTGAATATATAACTATCTTATAACGTTCAGTCCATTTCATACTAGTTCAAATCAGTTATAAAGATCTGAGAGTTTTGTGCACGTGCACGTACGTGCATGCAGGTGGATATAAATAATTCGACCATCTCGATACATTAGAAGTCTTACTATATGAGTACAAGAGAAGTTTCACAACTGTTCAATGAAAAACGAGAAATTAACGGCAACTCAAAACTACAAACACCGAAATCAATGCACGTGCATACACGTGCGCGTGAGTACCACACAGCAATTTTGTTGATGCTATTCAATAGACATTTGAACAATATACTTGCTATATGAATTTGGTATCGATTGCTTCACTCATAAGAAAGTTATTGGGATTTCAAAATCGTCCAATCAGAATTAAGCGCACGTGCATGCGCGTGCAGGGAAGTGATTTTGAGACTATTAATAAATTGAGAGGCCCAAAACATACCTGCAACCTACTTTTCAAACCTATTCATTGCAATCTCAAAATGTTATAGACCAATACTCAAATTTAGAGGTCAAAAATTACAATGCACGCGCATTCACGCGCACGCGATTTTGATAATGGAAAATTTGTTGACACCATTTCACAGACATTCATATCATAGATCCTCAGGGTAACTTTGAATTCATTTCAGTTTTTAATTCAATAGTTATGACCATTTTAGTACCCAAAAAATGAAAGAAAAGCTATGCACGTGCATACACGGGCACGTGAGTATGACTCAGCATCAATGTTGATGTCATTCAATAGACATTTGATAGATATACTTACAGTATAAATTTCATATTGTTTCCATCATTTATAAGAAAGTTATGGCGATTTGAAAATCGTCCAATCACAATTTAGCACACGTGCATGCACGTGCCGGATGGTAATTATGACTATAAACTTTTGTTAAGAATATCAAGATACATATACAATACAAGTTTGAAAAGATTTTGACAAAAAACCAAAAAAGTTAGGGTCATTGAAAGAATTGAACCTTCAAAAGACAATGCACGTGCGTGCGCATGCGCGTTTGCAATTTTTATTACATCGATCTGTAGATATTTGACATGTCTACCTATCCTGTAAATATCATTAAATTTCCTTGATTGGCATGAATGATATAAACGGTTTTGTATTATCCAATCAAATTGAAGCACACGTGCATGCGCGTGCAAAATTGAAATTTTGACGATGCCAAACAGTTAAGAGTCCCATGTTATACCTACGATATAAATATCAAACGATTTCATTGAAAAATAAAAAAGTTAGACTGATTCCAAAGTTTGTAAACAAAAAATCCAATGCACGTGCATGCACATGCATGCATTTTCATGCAAAATGACATTCGTTCCGCACATCTACATATGCTATACTATCATCCTAAAAAGGTTTCATATTGATCCCTTGAGTAGTTTCTGAGAACACTCGTGGACAAAAAAGTCCCAAGAAGAAAGAAAGAATAATAATAATAATAACTAGTACTTATTGTAACGGAGACCGTTACACATGTTCCCCAAACATTCCCCCATTTAGGAAGTGGTGACATTTATTTTAGTACAAGCTGTTTTGACCATTGCAAACTGTGTAGCATGTGAATATATAACTATCTTATAACGTTCAGTCCATTTCATACTAGTTCAAATCAGTTATAAAGATCTGAGAGTTTTGTGCACGTGCACGTACGTGCATGTACGTGCATATAAATAATTCGACCATCTCGATACATTAGAAGTCTTACTATATGAGTACAAGAGAAGTTTCACAACTGTTCAATGAAAAACGAGAAATTAACGGCAACTCAAAACTACAAACACCGAAATCAATGCACGTGCATACACGTGCGCGTGAGTACCACACAACAATTTTGTTGATGCTAATCAATAGACATTTGAACAATATACTTACTATATGAATTTGGTATCGATCGCTTCACTCTTAAGAAAGTTATTGGGATTTCAAAATCTTCCAATCAGAATTAAGCTCATGTGCATGCGCGTGCAGGGAAGTGATTTTGAGACTATTAATAAATTGAGAGGCCCAAAACATACCTGCGACCTAATTTTCAAACCTATTCATTGCAATCTCAAAATGTTATAGACCAATACTCAAATTTAGACGTCAAAAATTACAATGCACGCGCATTCACGCGCACGCGATTTTGATAATGGAAAATTTGTTGACACCATTTCACAGACATTCATATCATAGATCCTCAGGGTAAATTTGAATTCATTTCAGTTTTTAATTCAATAGTTATGACCATTTTAGTACCCGAAAAATGAAAGAAAAGCTATGCACGTGCATACACGGGCACGTGAGTATGACTCAGCATCAATGTTGATGTCATTCAATAGACATTTGATAGATATACTTACAGTATAAATTTCATATTGTTTCCATCATTTATAAGAAAGTTATGGCGATTTGAAAATCGTCCAATCACAATTTAGCACACGTGCATGCACGTGACGGATGGTAATTATGACTATACACTTTTGTTAAGAATATCAAGATACATGTACAATACAAGTTTGAAAAGATTTTGACAAAAAACAAAAAAGTTATGGTCATTGAAAGAATTGAACCTTCAAAAGACAATGCACGTGCGTGCGCATGCGCGTTTGCAATTTTTATTATATCGATCTGTAGATATTTGACATGTCTACCTATCCTGTAAATATCATTACATTTCCTTGATTGGCATGAATGTTATAAACGGTTTTGTATTATCCAATCAAATTGAAGCACACGTGCATGCGCGTGCAGCATTGAAATTTTGACGATGCCAAACAGTTAAGGGTCCCAAGTTATACCTACGATATAAATAGCAAACGATTTCATTGAAAAATAAAAAAGTTAGACTAATTCTAAAGTATGTAAACAAAAACTCCAATGCACGTGCATGCACATGCATGCATTTTTAGACAAAATGACATTCGTTCAGCACATCTACATATGCTATACTATCATCCTAAAAAGGTTTCATATTGATCCCTTGAGTAGTTTCTGAGAACACTCATGGACAAAAAAGTCCCAAGAAGAAAGAAAGAATAATAATAATAACTAGATTCGATCTCGTTGCGAGCAACGAGTGGGTCTTCCGTCCAAATTTAGATGTGATTAGATAAGAATTTGACTGACATTTTCGTTCATAAATAATGATACAAATATATTGTCTAGACGTACAATTTAGCTTTGGTAATGTTTTACAAATATTGATCATTTAAATGTTATAAATTAAAGACTCTCTCTACCTCTCGGCAACTAATTAAAGGGGTCAGCTTTTTTTCAAGAAAAAAGTTAATAATGTTATTTACTGTGATACAGATTCAACTGATCAGGCGAGTCATGCCGCCTGGAGGCCTATTTTTTTTTTATATCATTCTAGATATATCTCGCAAAACTGAACAAATTTTGTTCTACATGTCCTATGGAAATTTTCTTAAGAAAAAAGTTATTGATTGCGACATTTATCAGACTGTTAAGGCGAGTCATAAGGCCCGTGGGCCTTTTTCTTGATATCGTTTGAAAGATCTTGCAAACCTGAACAACTTTTGGTCTACATGTTTTATCAAAAGTTTCTCCAGAAAAAAGCTATTGATTGTGACACTAATCAAACTCTTCAGGCGAGCCATGAGGCTCATTCGCCTTTTTCATGATGTTGTTTGAAACATCTTGCAAAACTGAACAACTTTTGCTCTAGATGTCTCATTAAAAGTTTCTTGACTAAAATGTTATAGATTACAACAATAACCCAACTGTTCAGGTGAGCCATGAGACCCGCAGGCCTTATTCTTAACATCGTTAGTAACGCTTGCGAATCTGAACAACTTTTGTTCTACATGTCTTATCAAAAGTTTCTCGAGAAAAAAGTTATTAATGTTATTAATTGTGATACAAATTCGACTGTTCAGGCGAGCCATGACCCCCGCAGGCCTATTTTTTGATATCATTAGATAGATCTTGCAAAACTGAACAACTTTTATTCTACATGTTTCATCAAAGTTTCGTGAGGAAAAAGTTAATCATTGTAACAGAAATTCAATGGTTCAGGCGAGCCATGAAGCCCATGGGCCCATTTCTTGATACGGCACGAAAGATCTCAATAAACTGTACAACTTTTGTTATATATGTCTAAAAAAAATATTTACGAGTATAACGTTATGCGACATTTATCACTGTTAAGGCGAGTCATAAGGCCCGTGGGCCTTTTTCTTGATATCGTTTGAAAGATCTTGCAAAACTGAACAACTTTTGTTCTACATGTCTTATCAAAAGATTCTCGAGAAAAAAGTTAGTAATTGTGACACTGATCAAACTGTTCAGGCGAGCCATGAGGCCCGTTGACCTTTTTCATGATGTTGTTCGAAAGATCTTGCAAAACTGAACAACTTTTGTTCAAGATGTCTTATTAAAAGTTTCTTGACAAACATGTTATAGATTGCAACAATAACCCAACTGTTCAGGTGAGCCATGAGACCTGCAGGCCTATTTCTTAACATCATTAGTTAACGCTTGCTAAACTGAACAACTTTTGTTCTACATGTCTTGTCAAAAGTTTCTCGAGAAAAACGTTATTAATGTTATTAATTGCGATACAAATTCGACTGTTCAGGCGAGCCATGACGCCCGGAGGCCTATTTTTTGACATCATTAGATAGATCTAGGAAAACTGAACAACTTTTATTCTCTATGTTTTATCAAAAGTTTCGTGAGAAAAAAGATAATAATTGTAACAGAAATTCAATGGTTCAGGCGAGCCATGAGGCCCATGGGCCCATTTCTTGATATGACACGAAAGATCTTAATAAACTGTACAACTTTTGTTATATATATCTAAACAAAATATTTACGAGTAAAAAGTTATGATTGAAAACGTGGAAAAAAATTGGACACTTTTTAAAACTCCATTTTCGACCCCTACCGAGCTTCCATACTAGGCACTTCCGGAAATTTTGAAAACCCAGGTGCACAACTACAACATGTCGTCTAACATCACTGAAAATTTCAGCACTCTAGCTTTTATCGTTTTTGAGTTTTTGTCTGGACAAAATGGTCATCTGAAAATCGATAAAAGGGGGATAACTTCCAACCGGAAGTGATTTTTCAAAAATTGAAACGGCGGTACAAACTTCAAATGGCAACGCATCAATCCTGAAAATTTGAAGCAAATCGATCCAGCCATCTCCGAGAAATCTTCTGCACAAAAATCGGTAAGGAGAAAAAAAAAAGAATAATAATAATAACTAGATGCGATCTCGTTGCGAGCAACGAGTGGGTCTTCCGTCCAATTTTAGATGTGATGAGATAAGAATTTGACTGAGATTTTCATTCATAAATAATGATACAAATATATTGTCTAGACGTACAATTTAGCTTCGGTAATGTTTTACAAATATTGATCATTTAAGTGCTATAAATTAAAGAATCTCTGCCGCTCTCGGCCACTAATTAAAGGGGTCAGCCTTTTTTTCGACAAAAAAGTTAATAATGTTATTTACTGCGATACAAATTCGAGACTGATCAGGCGAGTCATGTCGCCCGGAGGCCTATTTTTTTTAATATCATTCTAGATACATCTCGCAAAACTGAACAAATTTTGTTGTACATGTCCTATTAAAATTGTCTTGAGAAAAAAGTTATTGATTGCGACATATATCAGACTGTTAAGGCGAGTCATAAGGCCCGTGGGCCTTTTTCTTGATATCGTTTGAAAAATTTTGCAAAACTGAACAACTTTTGTTCTACATGTCTTATCAAAAGTTTTTCGAGAAAAAAGTTATTGATTGTGACACTAATCAAACTGTAGGCGAGCCAAGAGGCCCGTTCGCCTTTTTCATGATGTTGTTTGAAACATCTTGCAAAACTGAACAACTTTTGCTCTAGATGTCTCATTAAAAGTTTCTTGACTAAAATGTTATAGATTGCAACAATAACCCAACTGTTCAGGTGAGCCATGAGACTCACAGGCCTTATTCTTAACATCGTTAGTTAACGCTTGCGAATCTGAGCAACTTTTGTTCTACAAGTCTTATCAAAAGTTTCTCAAGAAAAAAGTTATTAATGTTATTAACTGTGATACAAATTCGACTGTTCAGGCGAGCAATGACGCCCGTAGGCCTATTTTTTTAATATCATTAGATAGATCTTGCAAAACTGAACAACTTTTATTCTACATGTTTTATCAGAGTTTCGTGAGGAAAAAGTTAATCATTGTAACAGAAACTCAATGGTTCAGGCGATCCATGAGGCCCATGGGCCCATTTCTTGATACGGCACGAAAGATTTCAATAAACTGTACAACTTTTGTTATATATGTCTAAACAAAATATTTACGAGTATAACGTTATGCGACATTTATCACTGTTAAGGCGAGTCATAAGGCCCGTGGGCCTTTTTCTTGATATCGTTTGAAAGATCTTGCAAAACTGAACAACTTTTGTTCTACATGTCTTATCAAAAGATTCTCGAGAAAAAAGTTAGTAATTGTGACACTGATGAAACTGTTCAGGCGAGCCATGAGGCCCGTTGGCCTTTTTCATGATGTTGTTCGAAAGATCTTGCAAAACTGAAATACTTTTGTTCAAGATGTCTTATTAAAAGTTTCTTGACAAAAATGTTATAGATTGCAACAATAACCCAACTGTTCAGGTGAGCCATGAGACCCGCAGGCCTATTTATTAACATCGTTAGTTAACCCTTGCGAAACTGAACAACTTTTGTTCAACATGTCTTCTCAAAAGTTTCTCGAGAAAAACGTTATTAATGTTATTAATTGTGATACAAATTCGACTGTTCAGGCGAGCCATGACGCCCTGAGGCCTATTTTTTGATATCATTAGATAGATCTTGCAAACTTGAACAACTTTTATTCTACATGTCTTATCAAAAGTTTCGTGAGAAAAAAGTTAATCATTGTAACAGAAACTCAATGGTTCAGGCGAGCCATGAGGCCTATGGGCCCATTTCTTGATATGACACGAAAGATCTCAATAAACTGTACAACTTTTGTTATATATGTCTAAGCAAAATATTTACGAGTAAAAAGTTATGATTTAAAACGGAGAAAAATGAGACACTTTTTTAAACTCCATTTTCGACCCCTACCGAGCTTCCATACTAGGCACTTCCTGAAATTTTTAAAACCCAGGTGCACAACTACAACATGTCGTCTAACATCTCTGAAAATTTCAGCACTCTAGCTTTTATCGTTTTTGAGTTTTTGTCTGGACAAAATGGTCATCTGAAAATCGATAAAAGGGGGATAACTTCCAACCGGAAGTGATTTTTCAAAAATTGAAACGGCGGTACAAACTTCAATTGGCAACGCATCAATCCTGAAAATTTGAAGCAAATTGATCCAGCCATCTCCGAGAAATCTTCTGCACAAAAATCGGTAAGGAGAAAAAAAAAAGAATAATAATAATAACTAGACACGATCTCGTTGCGAGCAACGAGTAGGTCTTCCGTCCGATTTGTTGATGCACTCGGAGTTAAAAAAAAAAAGAAAAGACAAATAAGTCCCAATTTAGTTTCCGGCTTTAAGACACTTTAGATATAATCAATTTTTCATATCATAAGCTTCTGAAGCAAAGTTGCGGTGAAATTCGTTTGAAATTCGACTCTCCAGGCGAGCCATAAGGCCCGCGGGCCTATTTCTTGATGTCATTTGTTAGCCCTCTATAGACTCAACAACTTTAGTTCTATATGTCTTTACAAAATATTTACCTGTAAAAAGTTATTGAGATCAACCGATTTCGACCAAAAATCGACTCTACAGGCGAGCCATTAGGACCATAGGCCTATTTCTTGATATCAATCGATAGATCTCGATAAACTGAACAACTTTTGTTCAATATGTCCTTACAAAATATTTACCAGTTACAAGTTCTTGAAATCGACTGATATCGACAAAAATCGACTCTACAGGCGAGCCATTAGGCCCACAGACCCATTTTTTGATATTGATCGATAGGTTATGACACATTGAACAACTTTTGTTCAATAATGCTTTTCAAAAAATATGTCATTTTAAAGATATGAGGCGTCAAATATTTACGCTTTGTCCCTTAAAATCTCTAATTACGTAACATATGACCTACTTTTTGATTTGATAAGATCAAGCTCGTTGAGATGAACATTTCCGCTTCTACAACTTATTATAAAATATTAATAGTGTCTGAGATATTCTCAAAAACATTTGGACCCTTCTGAACCCCTAATTTAAAGGGCCAGCCCGTTTTGCTTGATATCGTAAGAAAGGCCTTGTCATTTTAAACATTTTTTGCTCAACAAATATTTAGAAATTCTTTACCGTTCTCGAGTTATCTCTACAAGAAATATTTAGGGGCCAAACTGTAGCTCCCTAACGGGGCCACATAGGGAAAAAACGAAATGTACATATTGTTTAGATTATCATTCTGAACAACTTTTGTTCAATAATGCTTTTCAAAATATTTGTCGTTTTCAAGATATGAGGCGTCAATTATTTATGATTTTGGCCCTTAAAATCCCTTATTACGTAACATATGACCTACTTTTTGATTTGATAAGAACAAGCTCGTTTAGATGAACATTTCCGCTTCAATGACTTATTACAAAATATTAATAGTTTCTGAGATGTTCTCATAAACCTTTGGACCCTTCTGGGCCCCTAATTTAAAGGATCAGTCCCTTTTGCTTGATATCGTAAGAAAGGTCATGACATTTCAAACATTTTTTGTTCAACAAGTATTTAGAAATTCTTTACCGTTCTGGAGTTATTTCTAGAAGTAATTTTTAGGGGCCAAACTGTAGCTCCCTAACGGGGCCACATAGGGTAAAAACGAAATATGCATATTGTTCAGATCATCATTCTGAACAACTTTTGTTCTTTATTGCTTTTCAAAATATTTGTCGTTTTCGAGATACAAGGGGTAAAAAATTTATGGTTTTGGCCCTTAAAATCCCTTATTACGTAACATATGACCTAAATTTTTATATGACTAGATTTAGATTGTTGAGATGAACATTTTTTGTTCTTTGACTTATGCCAAAATATTAACGATTTTTGAGATATTTGATGTAGACTTTGAGCCCTTCTAGATCCCTAATTTAAGGGGCTAGCCCCTAAATCTTGATATTTTCGAAAAGATCTCGTAAATATGCACAACTTTTGTTCTACATGTCTTAACAAAATATTTGCATGAAAAAAGATATTGGAGATCAAAGGTCAAAAATCGCCGAAATCGGCGAAAAATTTTGGCATCCATTTTTTCAGGTCCAGGCGAGCCTTTAGGCAAATCGCCTCCGGTAAAATTGAATCCCCCACAAATCTTCTAAAATGTTTACTCTATCTTGTGTAGAAATTTCAAGACTCTAGCTTCAAAACTAACGGAGGAGATGTGTGGACAACAAGGCCCTTCAAAAAGTCACTAAAAGAGAGATAACTCCTGACCGGAAGTGACGTCAAGCACAAAATTTTGCAAGCAAAGTCTCGTCACCAAAAGACATCTTTCCTGAACATTTCGTGAAAATCGATCGAGAAATGGCTGAGAAAAACGCGTGTACTACCAAGGAAAATAATAATAATAATAATGAAGAAGAAGAACGCGAACAATAATAGTAAGGTCTTCCGCAGGAGACGGAAGACCTTAATAATAAGAAAAGTGAAAAATCAACAATAGAATAATAGAAGGGTCTTCCGCTGAAGACGGAAGACCCTAACTAGACACGATCTCGTTGCGAGCAACGAGTAGGTCTTCCGTCCGATTTGTTGATGCACTCGGAGTTAAAAAAAAAAAAGAAAAGACAAATGAGTCCCAATTTAGTTTCCGACTTTAAGACACTTTAGATATAATCAATTTTTCATCGACTGATATCGACAAAAATCGACTCTACAGGCGAGCCATGAGGCCCACAGACCCATTTTTTGATATTGATCGATAGGTTATGACACATTGAACAACTTTTGTTCAATAATGCTTTTCAAAAAATCTGTCGTTTTAAAGATATGAGGCGTCAAATATTTACGATTTTGGCCCTTAAAATCTCTAATTACGTAACATATGACCTACTTTTTGATTTGATAAGATCAAGCTCGTTGAGATGAACATTTCCGCTTCTACAACTTATTATAAAATATTAATAGTTTCTGAGATATTCTCAAAAACATTTGGACCCTTCTGAACCCCTAATTTAAAGGGCCAACCCGTTTGGCTTGATATCGTAAGAAAGGCCTTGTCATTTTAAACATTTTTTGCTCAACAAGTATTTAGAAATTCTTTACCGTTCTCGAGTTATCTCTACAAGAAATATTTAGGGGCCAAACTGTAGCTCCCTAACGGGGCCACATAGGGAAAAAACGAAATGTACATATTGTTTAGATTATCATTCTGAACAACTTTTGTTCAATAATGCTTTTCAAAATATTTGTCGTTTTCAAGATATGAGGCGTCAATTATTTATGATTTTGGCCCTTAAAATCCCTTATTACGTAACATATGACCTACTTTTTGATTTGATAAGAACAAGCTCGTTTAGATGAACATTTCCGTTTCAATGACTTATTACAAAATATTAATAGTTTCTGAGATATTCTCAAAAACCTTTGGACCCTTCTGGGCCCCTAATTTAAAGGGTCAGCCCCTTTTGCTTGATATCGTAAGAAAGGTCATGACATTTCAAACATTTTTTGTTCAACAAGTATTTAGAAATTCTTGACCGTTCTCGAGTTATTTCTAGAAGTAATTTTTAGGGGCCAAACTGTAGCTCCCTAACGGGGCCACATAGGGTAAAAACGAAATATGCATATTGTTCAGATCATCATTCTGAACAACTTTTGTTCTTTATTGCTTTTCAAAATATTTGTCGTTTTCGAGATACAAGGGGTAAAAAATTTATGGTTTTGGCCCTTAAAATCCCTTATTACGTAACATATGACCTAAATTTTTATATGAATAGATTTGGATTGTTGAGATGAACATTTTTTGTTCTTTGACTTATACCAAAATATTAACGATTTTTGAGATATTTGATCTAGACTTTGAGCCCCTCTAGATCCCTAATTTAAGGGGCTAGCCCCTAAATCTTGATATTTTCGACAAGATCTCGTAAATGTGCACAACTTTTGTTCTACATGTCTTAACAAAATATTTGCAAGGAAAAAGATATTGGAGATGAAAGGTCAAAAATCGCCGAAATCGGCGAAAAATTTTGGCATCCATTTTTTCAGGTCCAGGCGAGCGTTTAGGCAAATCGCCTCCGGTAAAATCGAATCCCCCACAAATCTTCTAAAATGTTTACTCTATCTTGTGTAGAAATTTCAAGACTCTAGCTTCAAAACTAACGGAGGAGATGCGTGGACAACAAGGCCCTTCAAAAAGTCACTAAAAGAGAGATAACTCCTGACCGGAAGTGACGTCAAGCACGAAATTTTGCAAGCAACGTCTCGTCACCAAACGACATCTTTCCTGAAAATTTGGTGAAAATCGATTGAGAAATGGCTGAGAAAAACGCGTGTACTACCAAGGAAAATAATAATAACTAGACACGATCTCGTTGCGAGCAACGAGTAGGTCTTCCGTCCGATTTGTTGATGCACTCGGAGTTAAAAAAAAAAAAAAAAGACAAATGAGTCCCAATTTAGTTTCCGACTTTAAGACACTTTAGATATAATCAATTTTTCATATCATAAGCTTCTGAAGCAAAGTTGCGGTGAAATTCGTTTGAAATTCGACTCTCCAGGCGAGCCATAAGGCCCGCGGGCCTATTTCTTGATGTCATTTGTTAGCCCTCTATAGACTCAACAACTTTAGTTCTCTATGTTTTTACAAAATATTTACCTGTAAAAAGTTATTGAGATCGACCGATATTGACAAAAAATCGACTCTACAGGCGAGCCATTAGGACCATAGGCCTATTTCTTGATATCAATCGATAGATCTCGATAAACTGAACAACTTTTGTTCAATATGTCCTTTCAAAATATTTACCAGTTACAAGTTTTTGAAATCGACTGATATCGACAAAAATCGACTCTACAGGCGAACCATGAGGCCCACAGACCCATTTTTTGATATTGATCGATAGGTTATGACACATTGAACAACTTTTGTTCAATAATGCTTTTCAAAAAATCTGTTGTTTTAAAGATATGAGGCGTCAAATATTTACGATTTTGGCCCTTAAAATCTCTAATTACGTAACATATGACCTACTTTTTGATTTGATAAGATCAAGCTCGTTGAGATGAACATTTCCGCTTCTACAACTTATTATAAAATATTAATAGTTTCTGAGATATTCTCAAAAACATTTGGACCCTTCTGAACCCCTAATTTAAAGGGCCAACCCGTTTGGCTTGATATCGTAAGAAAGACCTTGTCATTTTAAACATTTTTTGCTCAACAAGTATTTAGAAATTCTTTACCGTTCTCGAGTTATCTTTACAAGAAATATTTAGGGGCCAAACTGTAGCTCCCTAACGGGGCCACATAGGGAAAAAAACGAAATGTACATATTGATTAGATTATCATTCTGAACAACTTTTGTTCAATAATGCTTTTTAAAATATTTGTCGTTTTCAAGATATGAGGCGTCAATTATTTATGATTTTGGCCCTTAAAATCCCTTATTACGTAACATATGACCTACTTTTTGATTTGATAAGAACAAGCTCGTTTAGATAAACATTTCCGCTTCAATGACTTATTACAAAATATTAATAGTTTCTGAGATATTCTCATAAACCTTTGGACCCTTCTGGGCCCCTAATTTAAAGGGTCAGCCCCTTTTGCTTGATATCGTAAGAAAGGTCATGACATTTCAAACATTTTTTGTTCAACAAGTATTTAGAAATTCTTTACTGTTCTCGAGTTATTTCTAGAAGTAATTTTTAGGGGCCAAACTGTAGCTCCCTAACGGGGCCACATAGGGTAAAAACGAAATATGCATATTGTTCAGATCATCATTCTGAACAACTTTTGTTCTTTATTGCTTTTCAAAATATTTGTCGTTTTCGAGATACAAGGGGTAAAAAATTTATGGTTTTGGCCCTTAAAATCCCTTATTACGTAACATATGACCTAATTTTTTATCTGAATAGATTTGGATTGTTGAGATGAACATTTTTGTTCTTTGACTTATACCAAAATATTAACGATTTTTGAGATATTTGATCTAGACTTTGAGCCCTTCTAGATCCCTAATTTAAGGGGCTAGCCCCTAAATTTTGATATTTTCAAAACGATCTTGTAAATGTGCACAAATTTTGTTCTACATGTCTTAACAAAATATTTGCAAGAAAAAAGATATTGGAGATCAAAGGTCAAAAATAGCCGAAATCGGCGAAAAATTTTGGCATCCATTTTTTCAGGTCCAGGCCAGCTTTTAGGCAAATCACTTCCGGTAAAATCGAATCCCCCACAAATCTTCTAAAATGTTTACTCTATCTTGTGTAGAAATTTCAAGACTGTAGCTTCAAAACTAACGGAGGAGATGTGTGGACAACAAGGCCCTTCAAAAAGTCACTAAAAGAGAGATAACTCCTGACCTGAAGTGACGTCAAGCACGAAATTTTGCAAGCCAAGTCTCGTCACCAAAAGAGATCTTTCCTGAAAATTTCGTGAAAATCGATCGAGAAATGGCTGAGAAAAACGCGTGTACTACCAAGGAAAATAATAATAATAATAATGAAGAAAAAGAACGCGAACAATAATAGTAAGGTCTTCCGCAGGAGACGGAAGACCTTAATAATGAAGAAGAAGAACGCGAACAATAATAGTAAGGTCTTCCGCAGGAGACGGAAGACCTTAATAATAATAATAATAATAATGAAGAAGAAGAACGCGAACAATAATAGTAAGGTCTTCCGCAGAAGACGGAAGACCTTAATAATAATAAGAAACAGAGTAAAACCAATATGTTCCCAAACTTCGTTTGGGGAACATAATTAACGATTTACGGAATGCACCAGAAGCGTATTACTCAAAAACCGACGACAATATCTATTTACAACCAACTGCGGAAAAGAGGGTAGAATTATATTTTGAAATCTTTCGACCATTCATTAAAACAACAAAGAAATAATGACTAAAACCGTATCAATCAACAACAAACGAAGAACAGAGGCAGGACCGGGGGGTAGTTTCTAGGCTGACAATAAACACGCTATCGACCCTACCCATTGGATAGATATTTTATTATTATACCAAAGCAGAATAATTCCTCTTCCGACAAAAAACCCCCCAAAACAAATCGTTCCGTCATAATGTTGGGAACAGCTATTATAGTTGTGACGTTGAATACACCGCTGGGCTTTGTATTTGACGTCACAATGCCGAATTGCGCGGAAAATCGATCCTGCCGTTGAATAGTTTGAAGACTATCATCCTAGCGCAGATCTTAGCACAAAACCGATCACACGGCAGAGATACACATATCTTGGCGAAAATAGTTGGCTTATCGTCATCTTTCGATATAGAGAAAAATACATTCAGGTAGAATAATATGCGTCTGAGATTGCAATTACCAATCAACATGTACCACCGTATTACATAAACATGTATATATGCATTTACATTCAATACAAGTACAAGAAATATCAGAATTCCTTTATTAAAATAGATTTATGCTACTCTTAAGCTTAACTTATAAAAATGTTTCAGGGAATAAAAGTCCATTTTGTTTCTGAGAGTGTTCATAAGAAAAATCTTATAGATGAAGATGACACTTGAAGTACGTACATGCTAGATCCTATCTTGAAACAAGTCCGATAAGTCATATACTTGATCTCTTATCATGTATGCTGTTATTCAAACATTTGAAATTTTTGAATTTATTTAGAAAGGTTGAAGATAATGAAAATGAAAACAAAATATGCATATTACACATAGGCCTACACTATATATACAAATCCGTTGTCTTAAGCTGCATACTGAGCTCTATATCGGATTTGTTACAGTTCATACATTACATATTTTGACACCACCCCTGGAATATTATTAAATGACTGAGTGTTTAGATATGATTGGTGAACTTTTACCTAATCCATGTGATTATTTAGTATAAAGGAAAAGTATGAAACTACAAGTAGAAAACCTATCTATTTCTTATTCAATGACATTTTCCTTGGAAACTGGCCAAAAATCGTCCTTTGACATGTTCCCCTAAAAAAGAATGGCCGATGACCCATACTTTTTTTCTTATAATTAGTAAGCTTATTGTCTTTTTAAAATCATCCTTTAATTTGGTATAAAACTCTATTGTAGATTTTTTTTAATTTTAACTTTTATATTGCACATTGGTAATTCCCCTATATTTCCTTTGCAATTACGACTACTTCATAGTCAACTTTTGAAACGCCCCCCGGTGAAAATCAAATACGATTTTCATTTGGTTTTTTCATTGATTTTAACTCATTAATGCATGCTTTACCTTATATCAAAATTTGAATAAAATCTCTATTGTAGAAACGAATTAGGTCCGTCACCCTTAAATCAGCCTATCTAAAACATTATTTTGATCATCAATGATACTCGTGTGTTTATTGTCTCTTTTCATTTAGTTCTTATCTTTAAGTATATAAATTGTGATATTTCCATGCTTTGTGATATATGTTGAGGCCTCTGCTGATGATCTGTTAGTCCCCGAGGGTCTTTACAATCCAGTAGCTAAGTACTCCGTTACTAGCTTGAAAATACGGATGTATGTTTAATTGCTGTTATAAAATTTAGAAATTCATTTCAAAATTAAGGATTATCATCCTTCACGCATAGCTCTTATCCTTAGACGAATTTGACTCCACATTTTTTGGCACACTGTTTTTGCCTATAATAGCTTTAAAACATTGTTATTTCGGATTTCAAACATTTCGGTTGGGCATCACTGAAGAGACATTATTTGTCGAAATGCGCATCTGGTGCATCAAAATTGGTACCGTATAAGTTTTACAGGTTCTCGATATGTATATGCATACGTTATAGACAGGACCACAATGTAAACTAATTTATACAACTAATTGTGCAATCCTGTATAAATAAAGGACATTATTATTATCATTAGCCAAAATCAGTGCGTATGAATTCCTACAGACAATGGGATTCTAAATAGGCAACGCTCATTGTTACCAATTGATATTGATAAAACATGTTTTATTGCAGGCACGTAGAATTCTTCAATTATTATGGGTATCAAATTTCATGGATTGGTAGCAAAATTTCTAGACAAGTTTTTTGTTGTCCATTTCTGAAGGAAATTTTCATTTCGCTGGCAATTACGCAACATATTTCTCTGTATTGCAGAGAAAAACTGTTTTATACGAAATTGTCGTTAACCTCGATATGAAAAATTCTTTCAAATGTCGACACACTGAATTTGATGAATTTTTTGGAGAAGGTCTAACATGGCGCCAGTCAAAGTCTATTTTAGGTCGACTTAAGCGAATGTCAGGGAATTGTGGTATGATGTCGTTACACATGAGCGGATACGGAAAATTGATACTTTGTCTTATATTATAAATTGCATAATAAAATTCGAAATGGCAAGTGTAAATGAATCGTTTATGGACAGGAATATATTTGTATAACGAGCCATATAAAATACAGAGAATGATTCAAGTTTTCCATCCATACTCATCTGAAACCAATGAGACTTAATACTAGTCAGCGTTTTACAGTATAGCCACCTTGTCAGAGTCCGTTATCATCTGAAGATGAGTGTTTTCTGTGTTAAAAAAGCAGTTCTTTTACTTTGCTTTGCATCGACCATCTCGGCAGGTATGTGATCTTGAAAATACAAATTTTAAGGTTTGATACACTCTCCAATCATCTACAAACAATATTCGCATTTTGCTCTCATTGTAGTGATATTGGTATGATCGGAGTTCGTGAAAACCCGATGTTTTTAATGAAAATAACCAACAATGCCACTATTTGTGAGGCCTCTATAAGGCTCATTTGCATTTATGTTTTGACTAACCAATGTATTTTAATCATGTTGGAAGGTATTTCGAAAGATGGGGACTTTTATTCCAGTATTTCGTAACGCGAAGCATGCTTTTCTCAATGAGTGAAGTCCAATGTTGGCTTATGCGTGTAAATCGGATTAGTTGTGAATTGAAAAGAGTCTCTTGATCGAGTGTTTATGGCATATGAAATGAGTTCAAGTCTACACCCAGTATTTCCTACAAATACACTTCTACTATAATTGCATCCAAACTTTTTAATTACAAACAAACTTTGCAGTGCCTAAATATAGACCATCTTATACTTAATTGAATTACATGTACATGTTCTTCATCTTCTTTCAACTAAAGTCCAACTGGACACGTCATTACTAGTGATGTTGATATAGTTGAAAATGAGGACCTCAAATAACTTATTCTAAAGGGTTCTGTCGCCAATTGAAAGACCGAGGTTCTCTGTATTTATACAGAGAACCTCGGTCTTTCAATTGGCGACATAACTTCATCTCTATTATGAATTATGTCGAAGGTTGTGCCAGACGATGGGCTAAATATGAAAAAGAATTGATACATTGTCAGAATGGATAAAAGTACACGAGAAATATTAAAATCCCACATTAGACATATTAAAACAAAAGTACTTAACATCTATCCTTCTGTGTTTAGTACACCAGAAGTGATGAAGGAGTTATAGGTTACTCAAGGGATATGTTTTGGTTCCAGATGACAAAGCTTGTAACAATATTGTCTTTATTTACACAGACTCATTATTACAACTGTATTTTAAACGAACTTGGCATTAATTCCAATTTTGGTAATCGTACTTATACTCCAACTGCCCTTTCAAAAGATGAAATTTTTCAAAAGATGCTTCACTTTAAGTCACATTTAACAATGCTGAGTCCAGTAAGTGCTCTACCAAGCCCCTATCTTTGCTCCTTACGACAATATTGACAGCTGTGCAGGAGAAACTTCAAACTTACTGTTCGACTACATATGCCAGAAGTGGTGTTAATCAAATGTGGATTCTAAAAATTTCTAAAAAACTTCTTGTAAACTTGTGAAATCGCAAAACTTTTCTCAAATCAACCACATCAAAACCTATGACTTTTCAACACTTTACACGACCATTCCTCACGATAAATTAAAGACTATACTTTTTAACATAGACAGTTTCTTCTTCAACAAAAATGGAAAGCGTAAATATTCATATCTAGTGATCAGTCATCCAAAAAATACCGTGTTTAACACCACTCTAATTCCAAGCACAAGTACTCTGAAGTTGAAATTAAAAAAAATATGCTGGACTTCCTCATTGACCACATATTCGTGGTCTTTGATGATCAGGTCTTCCAACAATCTGCTGGAATTGCCATGGGCACGAATTGTCCTCCTTTGTTAGTTGACCTGTCTTTATATTCTCATGAAGTAGACTTTCTTAAAAAAAACTTCAACGTGAGAAGAAAAAAAAAATCTCTTGCTGTGGCCTTCAATTTGACATTTAGATATATCGACGACGTTTTTTCTATTAACAATAATAACTTTCATTCATATGTCGATTCGATATATCCCAGTGAGCTCGAAATAAAAGACACCACAAAGTCGTCCACTTCTGCTTCATACTTTGATATTTTATTGAAAGTAAATATTAACGGCAAACTAACAAATCAACTTTTTGCAAAAACGAGATGATTTCAGCTTCTCCATCGTCAACTTCTCATATTTATGCAGGAATATCCCATTATCACAAGGATATGGTGTTTATATCTCTCAACTGATTCGATACGCAAGAGCTTGTTCTGCTTATGAATAATTGTTGAATTGAGCTAACCTACTGACAAACAATTGATGGTACAGAAGTTTCAATAATCTCGTTTAAAATCAGCATTTCGCAAATTCTATGGCCATGATAACGATCTAGTTTGCCAATAGAAACTGCATATGTATCATTGGGTCAAATGCTGTGTGACGTGTTTCATACCGATTGTTAAACCGTTCTCAACACACTGATTTTGACTACGAACAACTTGGCTTACCTGATCAAGATGTAGGTCTCACGGATGTGGCCGGTGGACAGGGGATACTTACTCCTCCAAGACACGTGATCACACCTTTGCTCTGTCTAGGGATTCGTGTTTTCCCAACTATCTATTTTGTATAGTTTATAGGAGTTATGAGATTGATCACTGTTAGTTATCTTCACCTTTCGTTATTATATTACAACAACAAATGAAACAGGAATAATAATCATAATAGACTTGAATAACGTTTGTAATAAATCTAGAATGTTGACAATTTTGTATCGATGTCAGCACGCGCTATTTTGCGTTTTTCATATTGTTATAGTTTGACGTCATCTGCTCCGTCACAGTTTGGGAAATTAAACTTTGTCTATCGCTTGAAAGGACACTGTACGTTTCGGGCAAAATTTGACCCCGCGTCCAAATTAAATGATATTCCTCAAAATTGTTTCATATGGTGCATGCGTCCAGAAAATGATTATCAAATCTTCGTACGAAACTTTACATATGTATGATACGTATTTAAATATTTGAATAAGAAGGCTAATACATATGTGTCATGAACTCATTATCAAAATAATCCCTCTTATTTCGCTACATGTTTCGAGTTTTATTAAACAAATGTACACGATGATTTTTAAGTCATCTGAGTAAACTCAGATGACGTATTGCAATTGCTCGTTGTTCATCGTCGTCCGTCCTGTGTTAACAATTGAACATTGTCAACTTCTTCTTGATAAGCACTATTCTTATTCTTTTCAAATTTGGTATGAAGCATCTTTTAGACAAAAGGGACATAAATTGTAAATTTCAGGACTCCTGCACCCATGGGGCCTTAGGCCTATGGCAAAACTGACCAATTGTCAAAAATCTTATCTAAAACTGCACGTGTGGAAGAAAAACTAAATGCACAGTGATGAAGAGTAGGAAGGCCTCTGCCAAGCTTGTTTCAAAGTTAATGTAGTCTCGTCCTACCAGATGTTCGGCTGTCTTCGTAAATCTCTGACGAACCCGCGTTATGAGCCCGGAAATAATATTCCTGTGTGATAATTTCAAATATTAGGCATACAAATATGTATTGTAAATGCAACGTAGTGATCTCATTGTAGGGATTTTGAATGTTCCTTATTGGTTTTTCGTTTGCATATTTTTATTAAGTGATGTGGCCAGGAGGATCATATACATTGCTAAAACCAGATACTGGATGTCCACCAACGTGGCTGGATGGATGGCGATACCAGGACAATGAAAACAATAACAACAGCAACTCCATAAGCTTCGGGCATCACTTTTTTGGTAAGCAGTCACATAAGTCAGAAGAAATTCATGTATAGAAAACCTTTCAATATTGTAATTTTCTCCAACGAGAGAGAGAGAGAGAGAGGGGGGGGGGACTCACTTTATTATTTGTCAAATGATGTTCGACTTGTTTCATACCGAGACCGTTCTTGGCACACTAATTTTGACTATAGATAACTACGTTTACCTTATCAAGATATAGGGATCACGGCGGGTGTGACCGGTCCACATGGGGTGCTTATTCCTCCTAGGTACCTGATCCCACTTCTGGTATGTCCAGGGGCCCGTGTTTGCCCAACTCGTTATTTTGCATTGCTTATAGGAGTTAAGAGATTAATCATTGTTCGTTGTATTCACCTTTCATCAAAGTACTTTAACTTCAAAACAATCCTATTGCAATTGACGTCGTCAGCTCTTTGCAAAAATACAGCCATCATTTATGTAAGATATCATACATAAAAAGCAATATCTTTCATGGTGTTACTTTTATGTCTATGGATTTCCATTGTTAAGTGTACCGCTATAAATTGCGCTTTGCGCACTCTCTGTGATTATTTGCGGATATTACGTAATGCCAGAAACAAACACGGGGATTGTGAAGAGTACTAGAAATTACCTATTCCTTGGAGACATGTGTTTGCTGTACTCCATTTTGTATTCTTTATAGGTTCGTTAGCGTCGCGCACCTACTTTCATGGAATTGAAGTGTAGATCTTTAGTATATTTAGTACATTATAGGACTTTTCACACAATTACCATGGCTTTGGTGCCTTAAATCGGGAACACTTATCTATATTATACTACTTCCTTGTTTGCATCAAATTAGACCGTTCATGGCAGACTGATTTTCACTACGGATAACTCCGTTTCCCTGATCAAGGTATAGGGATCACGACGAGTGTGACCGGTCGACAGGGGATGCTTACTCACCCTAGGCACCTGATCCAACCTCTGGCGTGTCCAGGGGTCTGTGTTTGCCTAACTATCTATTTTGTATTGCTTATGGGATTTCTGAGATTGATCACTGTTTGTCATCTTCACTTTTTACCACAGTTGAACAATATATGCCACAAGGAGTGCTAAAACTGAATATTATTCTGGCTGTTTAGGTATCATTGAGGAAAAACCCATCAATTTGAATTTCTCCTTCTGTACCAAGAACCCTCAGGATGTTAGTGACGGGGGACAATGGCCTTCTGGGAGCTATTGCATCATGAGGCACGGAGAAACATGCCCCCCTGGAGGTAATGAAACTATATACTTCGCTCTCTGTATCATTATATATTTTTTTCGTTGTTGTTGAAACGTATCAATTAAGATAGTTATAATTTTTTTTAGCAATATTAAAAAAAAAACCAAAAAAAAAAAAAAAAACAACAACCAAACATTTATTCGCTGACAACATATAACCATATATATATATAATGTACACATACCATAACTCATATACTTTGCATTTAATTTCTGGCGTTTGTTCTGTGATTAGGTTTTGAGAATGGAAGCATTTTTTGGGATGACGAAAACGACAAAAACAAAAACAGTGCTGGCGGAGTATTACCAAGCGGACAATACGACAAAGACACGATGATTAACTACTGCTGCAGGTATTACTATCTCGTATTTTATAGAACTACTGATTTTACCAAGAGTTTGCCATACTGCGAATTAAAGGATATGATGTAAATGAACAGACGAAGTCAGCAATTTTTTTTATTGCAATTTGTATTGTTGTTGATAGTTTTATTTGGAGATAATCATTCTGCAGAAAGTGAGTGTTGAAATGAATGCTGGTTACGTGTAATATGATAAGTTATAGGGAGTCATTCAGTGAGATTTGGGAAATCACAGACTTGGAAATACACATGTATTTAGGAAATGTCGATAATACATTCTTTTGGCTGTCTTTAATTTTTCATAATATGCATTGGCATATATTATACGATGAAACGTTGAAGAAGTAAGGTGTAAATTGATGTTATATTTTACTATGTTGAATTAATATGACAAAAACATTGGTTTACCCATGGTTCCATGCTGGCATCATACCAAATATATTTTGGCAATCTTCCTTTGAATGTAAACCCGGATCTGGGCAATGCCACGTCAGCACCTCATAATGAGTATCTAGCATACCTAATCGCATGCCTTACAAGATGTTTCTATAGAATGGAAAGTTTGATTCATATGTGATTGCAACTGATGATCAATGCTTAATAAATCAATTTTGGAATGTATGCATGGTTGATTGTCTTACTACCCGTCGAAATTTTTCACCAATATTAAGATGCTATCTATTGTAGGTGAAGTACCACTAATTTAGACCTTTGTAATGCATGAAATACTTGTTAAATTCCTAATTCTACCATAGCAAGCATAATACAATGGATTAATTTGCATTACAAATCGAGGTTTTAAAAAAAACAAGAGAAAAAGTACTGAAAACAGCAGGCTATAATCTACAGTAATTAAACGCTTATTTTACCAAGAGTTCGCTATACTGCAAATTAAAGAAGGATATGATGTAAATGAACAGACATTTTTAAAAATTGAATCTCATTATAGGAAAGATGGTAACTTCACTACACCAATCCAACTTCCGGCTTCCCTGCCATTCCATCTGCTTAGATTTAATTCCCCTTGCCAGGCAGTCAAAGGAATGAACTCCAGAGAATTAAGAATAAATTTCGACGACGAAAATGAAAACAATAAAGACCATGCATATGGATCCCATCCTTATGGACCGCGTCCGGGTAAAAAGGATAACGCCCTCGTGTACTGCTACTATAATCCGATTTAATAAAATATTTACCTACAGTTGAGCAATGTTTGTCTCTATTGTCTCAAAACGAAGGGGATTATCATATATTTGTCCATACTTTAAACGTGGAGGTTTTTGTTTGCCAGTTCTTCATCAAACAATAGAAATGTCTCTGTAACTTTTCGAAAAATCCAAATCATCAACGACATGCATGGAAAGTAATCATGATGATTATGAGGATTCATTGTGGACATCTGTGTCGCGTTAATTAAGAAATAAGATATCATTTTTGAGTCTTATTAGGTTATTACATGAAGTTGGTAACGTGATCAAATCCTATAACGCCCGAAGGCCAAATCCTATAACACTGAAATTGATATTTCATATCTTATACCTATATTTCTTTTTTGATTTGTGCTCTTACCAAGCTCCCATACCTAAGCTTACATGGCAGATTACAGAAATAACAATCGGACAACACAAAATATAGTTCGTTAGATTTTTATCGAATGAATACTTAGGAACAATATATATGGGAAAATAATATAATCGTGAATATCTAATTTAGAAGGTTAAAAAAGACGAAACAGGTGTAAAATAAAGGTAATATGGACCGTAAAGTCAACTGAATTGAAAACAAGAAAAGCAGAGTAAACTACATCCGTGATGTGATTTGGTGGCGATCAGCGATGAAGAAACAGTGGTTTTGGCCTACTTGATGTTCAAAAAGCAATGACCTTCATTTTTGCAGTTATTGCTCTTACACCAGAAGTAGTGGGCGTGCCTACCGATGGGGTCCTAAGCTTCAGATAAGATAGTAGTAACAAATAGGGTATTGTAAAGCTTACGGTATCAAAATCTTTATTATGAGCTGAGTTTTAACATGTTGTATCATATCTCTTAATATGTATACGGTGTGACCGTTGGACCGAGCGAAGCATGTAATGGTCATTGGAGTGTCCCAAGTGGTAATCATAATTCCGTTAAGTATGGTACATTATGATTCATTTAAAAATATACATTTTAATGAAATTTTCCTTGCGCTAAAAACCCAGTAACATCTCAATAATATGTTTTACGGCGTGACCGTGTTTGAGGGCGAAGCAAAAAAGTTTTGGCATTAATATCTATATCCAAAACAGGACAAAAACATCCCGAAGTTAGCACGCGGACGGAGCTGTATCAAACCATCCTAATTTTGGACATTTGATCCGCCTATATATTGAACGCGGGAAATATACTAAACGCAATTAATGTAAACAGTACATTATGACGTCATATTCAGCGTCGTTATTTAGCAAATTTACAAGCATAGCATTTGAACCACAACAAAAAACATGGCGTTAAACGTAGAGTGATTATATATGATTAAGAAAATAAGATTTACATGCTTTTACGGATTTTATGCAACATCTCAGAACGACGTGAACTAGGGTAGACGAGATTCAAAATGGAGGAATACATGTCCACGCGCTAATATTCGAATCGACGCTATTGGTACCAAACTTTTCAAGTTCCATAGGTATGGTTTAATTTTTCATTATTTTCCTATATTTTCCTTTTAAACATGTATATACATGCTACCTATAGGGAGAGCTCCGCTCTCACAGCCCTTCGTACCGTGAGAGGGCTTCGCTCTCTATTAAAGGGGTTTATATGGGGACAACAGTTTTACAGGATCCGCCTATTCATTGAACACGGGAAATAAAACACAAGGCGACGTAAACTGTGCATTGTGACGTCACATTTAGCCTCAACCTTTTTCAAAGCAAACAATTATAAACAGCAATAATACATTCCGTATGCAATGAAAAAGGCCGTTATAAAACTAAACAAAATTAACTAATAAATTCAAAATGGTAAAAATATAACCGTAATTTTATCGTATATTCTTATTTAAAGAAACTCATGAACTCATTCATCTATTTAGTCGTATTACGGTTTTATATGTAATTATTTGCTAAAACTTGTTACAATGATAATTATACTATTCACTTTGAACAAACTGAGTGTTTAAATTACGAATTGCACGTCAGAGTCTTCTATCATTGGCATTCAAAATAAAACATGAATAACTGTTGAAGCAGGTAGTGAAAAAATAAATGGCGGCGCCGATATGGATCACGAAAATTTCAGTGAACGTATATAGAGATTGTCTCATTTTCTTTTGCTGATTTTGACTTTTTTTTTTTTTTTTTTTTTTTACATACGTGTTATCTTTAGAGCCTTGCTTCGCGGGGTATAATAACAAAGTTTAGTTTATTCAACTTTACAAAGAACATTTTTAGAATATACATATCTTTATATTGCAGGGAAGGGGGAGGAGTATAAACGTATTCAAGTCTATTAATACCACAAATTTCATGAGTAATCTGAAAAAAAAGATAATAAATAACAGACACCTGGGAACAAAATCGCGATGAAACATACAGGGAATGCTTACTTCTCCTAGGCACCTGATCCCACCTCTGGTGTGTCCAGGGGTCCGTGTTTGCCCAACTATCTATTTTGTATTGCTTGTAGGAGTTATGAGATTGATCACTGTTCGTTATCTTCACCTTACACCATACTTAGTGTAGGTTTTTGGTCGTCAATAATATTGATAAAAAGTAATAATGAAGAATTGCTCATCCTTATTATTTTAATCTAAACTGAGATACCGTGGACGGCGAAAAATCAGATAGGGAAACATGCATATAATAAATAATAAGAATTTTGTACAGTCATATCATTAACTGGCACTTAATTACAAATTCTAAATCATTCAAGTACATGTATATGTAAAATAAAAACAAGTGACACATTTTCCCATTGACGGACTCCCAATCTGCATTTTGCTTTGATACATTTAAACATGTTGTTAATTATTCTAAAACATTTCAACATTGCTCTTTCAAAGTTTATTCTTTAAAACCACACTTTTCATTCCTGATCTTTTTGAACAATTAATTTGCCACCTTGTATGAAAGTAAATTGTTGTTCGAGAGAAGATTTTTTTTAAAATTTCAAATATATCCAAATGTAAAATTTTGACTTCCCACGCAACTACGTTAAGGGATTCCATAGTCAATAATCATGGGTGAAATTGCATCTCAGGTATCATTACACTTGTTATGGTTAAACACCGAAACGATGCTACCCATATGTTGACTGTGACTGAGCTATCGTAAATTCCCCTCATGGTAATTTGCCGTGACGTCAGTTAAATATCACTTAACACTTTATTTTTGGAAAACAGTAAGAGGCCCTACTTGTGAACAAAAGGTCAGGTTCATGCGGGTAACCAGCTGAATTTTTATTGATATACTCAGAAAAAAGATAAAAATCCTTAACATGAAAAGTGTTCGGGGCAAATGGATACTCAAACTGACCATGTTGTAACTTAACAACATATCAACAGTCTTATATATATCATACCGCTAATATACAAGACAGAAATTGTTCCCCTCACATTTCAAACGCACACATATATCTAGATTATATAGCAGAGAAATTCATATTGTTTTTTATAGCAGATGAACCTGAACTTTGCCGCTGTTTCTGTAGTATGAGATTATTTATGTACATGAGGGAAGTTTTAAACGCATCAGTCATTCAGATTAGGGACGATTTCAAGGTCACAATATAATATGAATATCACCTTCGTGCATACTATATATTAAAAATGGAGAATGATTTGATATCATAAAGGAATACTATATTTCATATATATATATATATATATATATATATATATATATATGCAAGGTGAAGATAACGAACAGTGATCAATCTCATAACTCTCACAAGCAATACAAAATAAATAGTTGGGCAAACACGGACCCCTGGACACACCAGAAGTGGGATCAGGTGCCTAGGAGGAGTAAGTATCCCCTGTTGACCGGTCACACCCGCCGTGAGCCCCATATCCTGATCAGGTAAACGGAGTTATCCGCAGTCAAAATCAGTGTGCCAAGAACGGCTTAACAATCGGTATGAAACACGTCAGACAGCATTTGACCCAATGCGAGGTCGTATTGACGAACTGGATCGTTATAACGACCATATAATTTACGAAATGCTGACTTCAATCGAGACTGTTGAAATCCCTGTACCATCAACTTGTTTGTCAGTAGCTTACCTCGATTTAAAAACTGACTATACCCAGAACAAGCTCTTGCATATCGAATTAGTTGAGATATATAAACACCATATGCAGGTGATAATGGAATATTGCTACATAAATGTGGGAAGTTGACGATGGAGAAGCTGAAATCATCCCGTTTGTCATACAGTTGAGTTGTCAGTTTGCCATTAAGGTCTACTTTCAATAAAATATCTGAGTATGAAGCAGGAGTGGACGACTCTGTGGTGTCTTTTATTTCGAGCTCACAGAGATATATCAAATCGACATATGAATGAAAGCTATCATTGTTAATAGACAAAACGTCATCGATATATCTAAAAGTCGAATTGAAGGTCACAGCGAGAGATTTTTTTCTGCTCACGTAGAAGCTTTTGAATAAATTATATATATATTGCACACACACACACACACACACACACACACACACACACACACACACACACACACACACATATATATATATATATATATATTCATTTGACAAGATATATTTTCACGTATACAACTTATAACTTGATAACAGTAGTAAATAATGACAAAATATCATGACACTTTCCCCACGATACAACTATCAGAACATAAACGCTGTGGCGAACTTTTTCATTGTGACATCATATGGTGCGAAGTGCACAGAGGTAAATTTATAACAGCACTGTGATTTTTCTCGGATAGCCTTAACTGAGCTGCGCACACCCCCTTGTTTGATCTACACTTAATATGGGTTCTTTGACACACGTTTTGTCTTCTCTGATCCAGTGATTCTTTGCTTTACATTACTTATTTTCTTGAATGTATCCTTTTGGAAGGGAAGGTGCCAATAGTTTGTACAAACTTGAGCCTTCTTTAAACTAGGATACTGTTTGTGTGCCAAGTTTGGTTGAAATTGAAGCAAAGGTGAAAAGTTCGACTGACAGAAGACATGCTTTGATAATATGCACATAGCATCTGTTGACAGTTGATATCAAGAACATACATATACATATACATCTGTACATATGGCTTTGTGAATCAATGATTAGTAATTGTGTGTGTGTTTTACAATTACAAATAACGTTGTTTGTCGAACCTGCGGAGAATTTACAAAGTCAACCCCAACCTCCATATTTCTTCTTTTACAACGATGGTTTTCCGTAATCTTACAAATAATGGTAGTTAGTTTCACAATCAAAGTAAGGTATATTGGCTGATTGGTTACTATTTAGGTCACCTGAGCCAAAGGGTCAAGTGAACTTTCCGGATTGGAATTTATCTGGTATTTGTTGTCGTTGCAATGACTTTCATTTTTGTAGTTCCTGTCCTTACACCGGAAGTAAGGGGCGGGCTTACCGTTCAGATAAAATTGTAGTAACAAGTATTGTAAAGCTTACGGTATCAAAATCTTGATAATGGACTGAGTATTAACAGGTTGTATCATATCTCTTATAATAACACAGTTCGGTTTATTAGATTTTACGAAGAACATCTACTTTTCGTTAATTTGAAGGAATGGGAGGGTGTGTGGGGTATAGACCTATATCCAGTAGGCCTATTTTAGTGTTTAATTCTGTCCAAGTGGTACTATTAATATCAAAACTTGCTTCCATGAGTAATCTTGAAACAAATGCACGATGAAAACATTTAATAATATAAATATAATGGGGTATGTAACATATTGTTTTCAAAAAAAGAGGACGAGAGGGTGAAGTTGACTTCACAATGATTGTCAGAAAATTCTTGAAAAGCAAAAACAAACAAACAAATATAACAAAACCCAAAAGCTCCAAATCCTACATCACGGAGGGAAAGGGCCGGGGCGGAGGAGGAGGAGGAGGATACATCGAGGTTAGTCCTGACATTTGATAATTTGGTTCCTTGAATTTTATAGTTCCACTACAATTCAATACTGCTATATAAAAAATGCGACAACCTTCAGATCAAACTTTGCTTGTAAGAATAACCAGCTTGGCATGTAATGATAACAGAAAAAGTACATTGTCGAAAAAAATAGACCAGCCCTCCCCCCCTCTCTATCTCTCTCTCTCTCTCTCTCTCTCTCTCTCTCTCTCTCTCTCTCTCTCTCTCTTAATTGCTACGTGCTTGACGATTTTTTGTGTGTACTTGGGTTAAGTTGATTTACACAAACATTAAATTACATTAGAGACACGGATTCGATATAATTAACATGTTTCGTTCATTGACACCTGATGTATATATCTTTGTCCACAGTATGAAATGGTTACAAGTTAATGATTGCATGCGTTGGTTGCACATATAATTTCTTAAATATTTTATTGTGGTTTTTTTGTCGTCAATAATATTGATAAAAAGTAATAATGAAAAATTGCTCATCCTTTTTATTCTGATCTAAACTGAGATACTGTGGACTGCGAAAAATCACACACAGGACACATAAATACATATATAATAAATGACTAAAAATTCTGTACAGTCATTTCGTTTGTCAGCAATTACACTTAATTTCTACATTAACTGACACTTAATTACAATAAGAAATAGTACATTCTCTATCTATTCCTTATAATGACGCCATCACTAGAAGATCCCATCGTGTTGTGTGCCCCCTGTATTCAGGGGAAAATAACTCGTGCTGCACTCTGAACAATGTATTCTTTTGTTGAACACATATGTCGATAGAAATTCAGAGAATCGGAGAGAATTGACGAAGGATGGATGGATCAATTTAACATTAAACACTTGGTCAGATCTTTTTTGAAAGGGAACAACAGCATGATCATCGTAAGGACCCGTGGTTTTAGCAAAGTGTAGGTAGGTTGCTGTTTTTTACCTCCCGTGTGTGTCAGACGAAATAAAAAAAAAGAACTGTCAGATAGTTTTACCTTACTTGAGATATTCCGTTGTAGGATTTTAATGAAGACTTGCTGCGGTGCCTTGACATGAACATATTTTTTCGATCGTCAAAACCAGCCTCGCTCATACCGAGTCATGACCGTGATGTCTGTTGCCTGGAAACAACAGGTTATCATCAGCATTAAGTCCTATAGATCTAACTCTGCCTTTATTTCTTGGCTTCCAATATCAAAGTCAACGTATGAATTCGTCATTTAGTAGAACTTTTAGTTTTAAACCTAGACCTAGTTGCAGACATCAGAAACAACTGAACGGTATGTTTATGTTTCTGTTGTTTTAATTGATGGAATTCTTGTCTGTTTACAAAATAAACTTTTTATAAATATTCTGATGCGTTCTTTTTTAATTTTGTTTCTGTTATGAATTCAATGACTGCTATAGAACTAAATTCAAATAGTTTTCACCAAGACACCCCACCCTTATCCCTTAAAACCAAATACGATGACTGTTGAAATTAATCGATTAACAAGTACAAACATATGATTATAAATAACACTCTATATACTGTTTCTAATGTTTATTCACAAACGAAAGTGTACATTAAAACTATTAACTGTTGTTTTTAACAGTCACTTGTCTTTTTTTTTTCCTTTTTCTACTAAAGTATAATCAGTGTCGGATGACAGATACTTACAGGAATTGTTACCGCCCCTCTTAACCATTTGAACTTAGATCTGTATCCGCCATCGACCTTATGATCTCTCCCCTTACTGTTTTAAATATCTGTTTTCTTGCAGTTTTTATTATCTGAGATAATTCGAGTCTGAATATTTATGTTAATTAGTTGAGAGTCTCTACACTTCCTATTAAACAGTATTTCTTTCCATATTATGTTCGTTGTTTTATTCATATCTTGCATTTTGCCTTCTTCAACTTAAAAAGATTTCGTTACAAATAGTATTCGACGCACGACTTATCTTTCTGTTTACAATCAAGGGCAAGTCACTCTTGGGTCACCTGCTTTGACCTTAATTTTGACTGTAAATTGCAACTATTTGTATAATGGATTAGATCATTGGTATAATGAATCAGATCCCCGAGGGTCTCTACAGCCCAGTAGCTAAGTACTTCGTTACTAGCTTGAAAATACGGATGTATATTTAATTGCTGTTATAAAATTTAGAAAATCATTTCAAAATTAAAGATTATCTCCCTCATGCATAGCTCTTTTCCTTGGACGAATTTGGCTCCACTTTTTTGGCACGCTGTTTTTGGCTATATTTAGCTCTAAAGCTTCATAGTTATTTCGGATTTCAAACATTTCGGTTGAGCATCACTGAAAAGACATTATTTGTCGAAATGCGCATCTGGTGCATCAGAATTGGTACCGTATAAGTTTTACATAATCAAAAACAATATTTGAAGAATTCCCTACAGATTGATTGGGCCAATGGTTATAATCTTGTATCATAAATGTGCATAATACGTCAATACAACATACCATTGGGTCAGATGTTGTCTGACGTGTTTCATACCGATTGTTAGGCCGTTCTTGGTACACTGAATTTGGCTACAGATAACTCCGTTTACCTGATCAGGATATAGGGCTCACGGCGGGTTTGACCGGTCGGCAAGGGATGCTTACTCCTCCTAGGCACCTGATCCCACTTCTGGTGTGTCCAGGGGTCCGTGTTTACCCAACTAGCTATATTGTATTGCTTATAGGAGTTATGAGATTGATCACTTTTCGTTATCCTCGCCTTTCACGTATCACTCAGAGACAAACAGTCAATCATGGCCAATTATAGCAAAGGTTATTTGATCCCTAGCAACCAATCATTATTAATCAGTGAAATTCGATGAATTAGATGTGATTCACTTGCAGTATGTTGATGAACGACTCTGCACGTGCAACATATGTTTCCTGTTGCCTGTTTTGCACTGTCATGTACATGTAATAAGAATATACCTCAGAATATACATTTAAGGGAATCTTTTTAGAAAAAAAATATTCTGCACTCATTTGACCTTTCACCTCCAAATACTAAAATATTCTGCACTCATTTGACCGTTCACTTCCAAACTCTCCTTTTAAGGTCAAAGGATATCATTACAATCCCCTTGAATTAGATCTCACTCAATGTGTAAACAAATCGGTGTGTTCAATGCATTTTCTTAATAAGGATAAATATACCCTAAACGTTTTGCAAAAGATCGAAAACCTTAAAAATGTAACGTTAGAAAATGAGATAACTTGGTTTTATATTACATTTAAAAATCCTTGAATTGGAAATTGGAATCACGAATGCACTACCAATCGTATGATTCAAGTACTAGTTAAATAATATTTCATATTACCACTGAAATTGTTGAGTGGGTATGGTATGCCGATGGATTTTAATGTTGGCTCTTTCTGCACAGCAGTTAATATCTACTCCATTCAAATCCAAAAGATTTTAATGCTTGACTTTTAGCGAGGAAACAATCACTACCCGTGTTAAACGCTTTAGGTTTTACACAATCCAGAAATAAAAAGAAATAAAAAAAAACGTTGGTCATCCCCGTTGCCAAAAAAGTGCCTTAACCTACCACTGGTGGTGTTATCAGAGAATACAGTATGCCAATATATATTTGGCTTTGTTTTGTTTCTTATTTATTTGTGTTTGCTTTCGATTTCATTTTAGTTTTTCTCGGAGAGCGCAAATAGGCGAATACAAGATGTAAAAGGTTTGAAACTTTTAAGAGGCTATAACGGATATAAGCCAATATTAACACTCCGAAAAAAGCAACTTATCTTGCAGATACTAAAACAGTGAAAATAATACGACCGCCATGGGTAACATTTTATTTAATGTTATTTAAATGTAATAGTAGCAATAAATAAGGAAATTCGTATTTCCGTGGAGATGCAATCGGAATGGATGGGCTCCGGAAGATGAATCTCTATTGTAGGTTTTTTCGTCGCCATAGTTGACGCCCACTTCTTTCGTTAACATTCCCTCCACTGTCTGACAGATGGATGTATATCTAATCAGAAAAAACGGCTGAGTGTTCGGAAGCTTTATATAGTTCATCCAATAACCATCTGATCTGTAATGAAATTGCATTAAAGAATAAGTTAAAAATCAATGTTTTGTATGAGCTATTCAGAAGGCATCTCTATGAATAGGCATATATCTCTCTTATCTAGCACCTGACATTTAGTATCAGATCAGTGCTTTATTTTCCGATTTACTGTAATATTTCACGTTTGTATATCACTTAGACCAGAAGTTAACAGCTTTCTGACCCCCCCCCCCCTAAATCCTGTTCCATTACTTACCATCTATTAGATTGTACGCTCATTCATGTTTGACGATGTGTCCACGGGGTCAGTGAGTATTGTTAGAATTAATATAAGGCTCTTACTTTTTTCCAAATATTTTTTGCTCAATTTCAACTATGAACTGTAATATCCAATGTGACGTCATAGTACGTTTTTGTTTGTAGTCTTCTTGTGTTACATTCAAGTTGCCATGATGAATAAACACGACTGAAGAAGACTGGAAACACTGACAGTACATGCATAAACATATACAGGTAGCACATAATCATTGGTCATGTAAAAGTGACAATAAAACACAGCGTTGTTTTAATGTTTGATCATAGACACGCGGTGGTGCCCAACTTGCCCCGATCATCGGAATTGTATTGAAGTGTTTGAAAAAACTAGAAAATGTACATTGAATATATTTGTGAATATATCCCTGAATTAATGCTTTCTTCTGTAACCATATGCTTTCCTGCGAATTAATCATAAATTGATATTGTATGCAGAAACGAACCTCGACCATGAAAGGTGCAGGAAACGAACAGTGATCAATATCATAACTCCTATAAGGAATACTAAATGGATAGTTGGGCAAACATGGATCCCTAGACACACCAAAGGTGAGATCAGGTGCCTAGGAGGAGAAAGCATCTATATTGCCGTTTCGGTAGCCTACACTTTCATCACAACATATAGCCTACAACCCACATTTTGGGGTATACTCTGTGTGATTAGGTCTTTGGATATATATATATATCGTGGTATATCCAGGGGTCCGTGTTTTCTCAGCTTTTAATTTTGTATTCCTTATAGGAGTTATGAGATTGATCACTGCTCGTCATTTTCAGCTTTTCATTTTATTGAAATAATAGATTCAAAATAACTAACAGATTCCATTGCATGCTAACTTATTTCAGGCAAATTTCTTAATGATTTTGTCAGTTTGTTTTCCTTGAAATACAAATTTTAGTGCAAATTTTAGTGTAATTGTAAGTAATAACATTAGTGAAGTAGAGATATGCCTGCTAGTATACGACAGTATACGATGCCACCTAGCATATTGATATTTTTCATCTTTTCGAGGGTGTTTACGTAAGAATCACTACATTGTATGTATTTTGTTGTTGTGTATATGTTTGTTTAATACAATCAGAAGAGAGAGAGAGAGAGAGAGAGAGAGAGAGAGAGAGAGAGACCTGCAGCAATAATGTATGGTGGTGTCCCTGCCGTAATCACCACTGGGTAATATTCCACTACGCCTGTTCATGTTATTGGTGTTTTCGTCATCCCAAGTAATAGTTCCGTAATTAAAACCTGAATCATAAACAAAATCTCACATATCAGCTTCCTTATATACACAGCATCGGTATGTAAATATGTGTGTTGCTATGTTTAGTGTATCATGTGTGTTGATAGGTTTAATGTATTCATGTGTAATGATAAGTTTAGTATACCATGTGTGTTGATAGGTTTAATGTATCATGTGTAATGATAGGTTTAGTGTATCATGTGTGATGATAGGTTTAGTGTATCATGTTTATTGATATGTTTAGTGTATCATGTGTGATAATGTGTTTAATGTGCCATGTGTGATGATAGGTTACTGTATCATGTGCGTTGATAGGTTACTGTATCATGTGCGTTGATAGGTTACTGTATCATGTGCGTTGATAGGTTTAGTGTACCATGTGTGTTGATAGGTTTAGTGTATCATGTGTAATGATAGGTTTAGTGTCTCATGTGTAATGATAGGTTTAGTGTCTCATGTGTAATGATAGGTTTAGTGTCTCATGTGCGATGATAGGTGTACTGTATTCATGGTATCCAGCATTAATTCATGTGAGTCACTTCCAATTTTTTCACATGCCATGTATTTAAGTTGTTAAAAGAATTTTAATCTTAAAAAGTTGTTTGCATTACGAAGGTGTAGAAGAAACTTTTAAAGACATGTTTGGGAAAATAATAAACTGTCATTACCTGAAGGACACGTATGCCCTTGCCTCATAATGCAGTAGTTTCCAGCCGGCCACAATCCATCGGCGTTAAAATCATGAGCGTCCTTGGTACAGAAGGAGAATCTGAAATCTCGGGGTTGATTTCCATAGATGCCTTTAGGAAGTATGATTTTGAGAAACTTTACATGAACATTTATAGTATATATGTAAAACTTATACGGTACCAATTTTGATGCACCAGATGCGCATTTCGACAAATAATGTCTCTTAGTCAAGGAATACAAAATTCGAATTCGAAAAATTGAATAGCATTATACTGTTAGCGCTTTTGGTTATGCTAACTTGACTATCATATTGGGGGTTTACACTCTGTTCACCAAGGTAGCGGTCATGAACTTTAGTCATCTTCGAGTCCAGTTAATCGTATTTGTTTAAATTGTTATTTTCTCGATTTTCCTGCTGCACATTTACGTGTAACATCATTTAACGTAGTTCCACACTCCTGTGATGTCATAGGATTTTGCAAAGTCAATTATTTAATGACAGGAACATAAATTTTGTTGGAGCCTTTTTCAATAGTCTTGTTAGCCATAAAATATTTCAAAAGTCTTAGTTATATTTGAATAGCCAATGATGTGTTTCAAAATATTGAATCCAAGGACATTTATTGGTATAGTCTCACTGATTATTAGCACACGCATTGTACAGCCCGTAGAAACTATTTGTAATTTTACGCTTTATAATTGAATAAAATAATAATAATAATAATACAGTTATTACAAAAACAATCATGGTTGAATTTTGGCACAATATCGTCAGTAAAGGTGTGCTATTATTGGGGAGATACTTATCCATATCGGTACAATGTCAAGTTTGGTTTGTCGATATCGTCGATATCGTATCTACATCGTTTCTTGAACATAATTCATCTAATAGGTCACAAATCGTTTATACATGATAGTTCAATAACAAGTGTACATGTTTCATGGGACGTACGTATTGACTCACCATAGAAATGATGTGCGGTGTCTATGCTGTTTAAATTATGATCGTTTTCACCGTCCTGCAATCTCCACCCTTCCAACCAACCCGCGGGACACCCGGTGTCTGGTTTCATCAGTGTATACGTCCCTCTTGGCCATTTTACTAAACAATAGAAATAGAAATATTACAACAACATTGTTAAAACACAACAACGCCTAACAATTAATAGATTTATAATAATTACAAATTAGTTTTGGCTCTAATTAGAACTTCATGAAACTTAAGTGTGTTTTGTTTTTCATGGATGATGGCTGTCATAAATTACTCCTCTGGAACCTATGCGTTTTCCCTACATTTTCATGACGGAAAAAATATATCCAACTTCAAGGGTTTCTCTGTAGAAATCTCCTCAATTCCGAAGTGCATTTATTTTGTTTTCACCAAAGCAAATTCCTGTACCACATTTCACACATCACGGTAGCTCAGTGGTAAAAATTTCACTTCGTAGCGCGGGGGGGGGGGGGGGGGGGGGGGGGCTCGCTCATGTCATTTCCACGTCTAAACCCAAGTCGTAAACATTAGTAGCGATTGTTCCGTCGCCAGACGCTAAGGATTTAAAGTGCGAATTAAGCATAGTTTGAATATAATCGTAAAACAAAGGTTCCGTGTCGCGACTGGTTTTGACATGCGAAAGAACCCTTAATGCTATGGACCTGAGTGCTAAGCATATATCTAAATTTGTGGTGTTTAATTTAAAGATCTTGACGCACCAGAATTAATGAGAAATTTGCACATTAATGTCGCTTTCAGAATTTCAAATGATTTCTTGTCCATTTGCTATGTCATTGTTTACTAAATAAGGAAACTGATAATGACCTTCTGAAGGAATTATACATTTTGTAATTTTGAATACAGAAATGCGTCTGCTTATTCGGATACACATAAAGATAATAGAAATTATCTTTGTCATTAGAGAAAACGCGTCCAAATGATTTCCTGCCACATTTCTATAGATAGGCAATGACAATAGACTGCATTACACCTGACTGCCAAATTTTACGACTGATTTGTAGAATATCATAAATTTGTCAGACGGCAAGATGAAAAGTTTAATCTATCAAGAATCCTTCCGAGGAACTTCACGAATAGTTAACGACTTCTTTTTATTTTCCTGGAATATATATACAAACACCATTTTGATCAACGGTCCACTCGCGAAGTCTTGTTTTGCGATTTGTCGTGTATGAGATGTGAGACAATATCAAGTACTCGCCTAAAATCGGGAATCCACAGTAATCAGGTGATTGGGAAAGCAGCCTATCAGAATCAAGTAACCATTTTATATTGCGTTCGCATTTGCATAATACTAGATAGGGCCATTTGATGATATGTACCTGACTAGATAGGGCCATTTGATGATATGTACCTGACTAGATAGGGCCATTTGATGATATGTATCTGAAATTTGATGTTATGACTAATACGTAATTAAGAAAGATATTTCTTTCCAACGAGTCTACAACATATCTCAAAGCTTGAAAGTATAGATCAAACTACAACGCCATGTTTACTGAAGATACACTGTGCCGAAGGAATTATAGTATTAAATTGATAATGATAAGTAATACATTTTCGCATTTGTTATTTGTGACCGCGTCTCCGGTAAAACCCAGTTGTCAACGATAAACTCAGTATTAACTGTTACACATGATAACCAATGATATACAGTGTAGTTACTCCATTTCTAATGCAATGTATGCATGTGTGATGCATACGTTCTACTTCGTTGAGTTTTCATTTTGTTTGTTTGTCCCACGCAATACCCCACGAACTGGTTGGCGTTATGTCCTTGTGTCATTCTAAATTATGCCGTCGCAACTGAATGTTTTCTCTCTTGTTAATGTTGAATACCTTCTCAACGTCAGTACATTAGCCAATCAGAATGACGAATGTAAAATAGTCCCGATAGAATGTTTTCTTCTCTAAGGAAACCTTTGCGAGAAATACTAGATTTTAAAAATAAAGACGAAAAGTTAAATGAAAAATATCGAGTAATGGAAATTTGTTATATATTTTGAAAACACGAATTATTTATTTAATAGCAGCTCTTTACGTCAACGTCGTATTGTTTATTATCTTTAAAGTACTGATATACAGCGTTTTTCATGTGGATCTCTAATGCCGATACATATTAATTCCAAGAGAAATTCAAATATGTTTCTGTGGATAAAAAGTCTAAAGATATATAATCCCATTCGTTGAATAATTAAAACGTTTGACTAGAAGATAGTACATACCTGCTGAGATCGTCGATACCAAATAAACTAACAGAATTGCCCTTGCAATAGCCATTTTCAGAGAAGGAAGGTACTTCAATAGAGTGGTTTTGATTACAAATGTCTCGTTGGAACTGAACTGAAAACGAATTAAAATGGCATTGATTTTGTGTCTTATATACTAATTGCGATATAAATTATTTGCATGAAATGTGCATTAATTCTTTCAATATATATTTGCATGTTTCTATTTTGAAATGCACTAGATATACATGAAAGGAGACAGAGCTCTTACTATGCACACTTATTCTTCTATTATGAAGATCACCGCAATTCACAATTGTCGCCATATTTGACTCAAAAATAGATATGATTATCAGTATATTTGGGTTTTGTTTTTCTGCATCAAAACCACATGTTCATCCCGATATATCTCTGTAGAATATATATATAGCACCTGAATGTCTATGTGCAACATAGAATACTGAACTTTTGTTTATTTGTCGTATCTTTGGAAACCAAGGCAGTGATTTAATGTTGGAATAAAAAAAATACTCAGATGTCATTGATTAAACTGTGCTGTCCATACAGACATGTGAAATACAAATGGAAGTGATAAGAAAATATTGATGTACTGTAATTATAAAGGTTTTGTATTTCTATCATCGAAGAGGTATCTCTCTTCATAACAATAGTAAACAATTTCAGTACTTTTTCATCATTTAATTCACACCAAAGTGTTTTATTGTCAAAATTTATGAAGCTACGTAAGCCAAATTTCATTTGATAAATTCGCGTCTGTGATGAGCATGATATTAATTTCTGATATTATGAATGATGACACATCCATTTATAGCATACGGTTTTTATCTTACTTTGTAAAATTATAAAGTGCATTGGTCTTCATCGCTGTAGCGTACGCGCCATGCAATGAGCAATGGTCAAACTTCTTAACACTTTGCCTAGAGTTGCTGACATTTCTATATAAATATTGCCGAATGGGACCTAAAAATAAAACAAAAACAAAAATCAATCTTAAACACTTCTCAGATGAACAACTGTATTTATACATCAAAATGTAAAGATAACGAACATTGATCAATCTCATAACTCCCGCAAGGAATACACATCAAAGAACTGCTTAAACACGGAACCCTGAACATATTAGAGCTGGTGTCTATAAGGTACCTAAGGGTAGTGAACAGCCCCTGTCTAACGGTCACAGACATTTATATTTCATACTAGTGTGGGGAGTGAGCACCCCCTGAGCACCCCTGTCTACCGGTCACACACATGTATATTTCATACTAGTGCGGGGAGTGAGCACCCCCTGTCGACCACTCAAACACATGTATATTTCATACTAGTGTGGGGAGTGAGCACCCCCTGTCGACCACTCAAACGCATGTATATTTCATACTAGTGTGGGGAGTGAGCACCCCCTGTCGACCAGTCAAACACCTGTATATTTCATACTAGTGTGGGGAATGAGCACCCCCTGTCGACCGGTCACACACATGTATATTTCATACTAGTGTGGGGAGTGAGCACCCCCTGTCGACCGGTCAAACACATGTATATTTCATACTAGTGTGGGGAGTGAGCACCCCTGTCGACCAGTCAAACACATGTATATTTCATACTAGTGTGGGGAGTGAGCACCCCCTGTCGACCAGTCAAACACATGTATATTTCATACTAGTGTGGGGAGTGAGCACCCCCTGTCGACCGGTCACACACATGTATATTTCATACTAGTGTGGGGAGTGAGCACCCCCTGTCAACCGGTCACACACATGTATATTTCATACTAGTGTGGGCAGTGAGCACCCCTGTCGACCGGTCACACACATGTATATTTCATACTAGTGTGGGGAGTGAGCACCCCCTGTCGACCGGTCACACACATGTATATTTCATACTAGTGTGGGGAGTGAGCACCCCCTGTCAACCGGTCACACACATGTATATTTCATACTAGTGTGGGCAGTGAGCACCCCCTGTCGACCAGTCACACACATGTATATTTCATACTAGTGTGGGGAGTGATCACCCCCTGTCGACCGGTCACACACATGTATATTTCATACTAGTGTGGGGAGTGATCACCCCCTATCGACCGGTCACACACATGTATATTTCATACTAGTTTTGATAGAGATTATCTTATTCTCCACTCTGTTTTTGTATACTTGAAAAGGGGGGGGGTGTCATAATTTTCTATTTATCTATAGCAGTAAACAATTGACACAGAAAGAAAACAGCAGGTCATTTAAACCTTAAATCGAACACAAAATGATGGAAACGGATCTGGACAATTACATTTCGGATTTAAAAAATTTCGGTTGAGCATCACTGAAGAAAAATTATTTGTCGAAATGCGCATCTGGTGCATCAAAATTGGAACCGTATAAGTTTTAAATGTATTATAGCGTGCTTAAGAACTCCCTATATATAGCTATTCACGTCAAGATAATTATTTAATCCATCTTTCATTTAAAAGAATTTTTCAAATGGAAGATTCTTACCAATTACATTCACCCCTATGCGCAGACACATGCGTACGGATAAGTGAAGATAACGAACAAGGTTCATCATCATAAAACATATATATATATATATATATATATATATATATATATATATATATATATATATATAGTTTGTAAATAAAGAATTCGGTATTTGATACAGTAAATACATCCAATAATAAAAGTCAATTATAACTGTCTGAAGAGGCATTAAAGCCGAAAGCGCTAACAGTGAAATGTTATTCGAGTTTTGTGTTTCTTGACTTTTATTATTGGATATATATATATGACTTGCCTAGATGGTCGAGCGGTCTAGCGCACTGGTTACATGCTGCTAGGAGATTTGGTTCCGCAGGTCGTGAGTTCAACCCCGGGTAGGGGCGGAAGTGGGTATCCACATAAAGTGAAATTTTCTGTGCTTTATATTAATTATTTCTTCACTTAGGGCAGTTATGTTCATTTAAGAGTTCATTGCTATTTCTGTGCTTTATATATATATATATATATATATATATATATAGTCGGATAAATATCTGATATAATCTTCTAGAGTGCTCGACGTGGCCTCACAGAGCTACATAAATTGATGATCAGATGGATTTCAATCACATAATATCATTTATTTCTCTACAGGCTGTTTCGTAAGGTGATAGTTTCCCCTTACTTGTCAGGAGAAAAATGACACCTAACGAAAAGCACCTACATGACTGAGTACATGTTACACAGAAACATACTGGGTAGTTGCTAAGCATGATTACACACAGGATTGAGTAAATAGAAATTTATACGGGAATGACGGCAACTTCTGACACGTTCTGAACGCTTATTTAATGAAGATTGTTCGGGATGACATATCATAAAGAATTTTCCTAGAATACATAGGTTGCACTTTTTTGAAATGTTTGAGTATGGCGATGTTTGTCCTAAAATTTTCGAAGTGATTTTGTAGTCAATATTTATATCTTTAAAAATCCATATGAATTTGCTGATCTCGGTGGTATCTTTTTCGTGGGATTACGAAATGAATATATATATATATATATATATATATATATATATATATATATATATACAAAACTTATACGGTACCAATTTTGATGCACCAGATGAGCATTTCGACAAATAATGTCTCTTCAGTGATGCTCGACCGATATGTTTGAAATCGATAAATCTGCTAGAGCTATTATAGGGAAGAACAGAGAACCAAATAAGTGGAGTCAAATTCGTCTAAGGATAAGAGCTATGCATGAGGGAGATAATACTGAATTTTGAAATGAATTTCTAAATTTTATAACAGCAATTAAATATACATCTGTATTTTCAAGCTAGCAACGAAATACGTAGCTACTGGGCTGTAGAGACCCTCGGGGACTAACAGCCCACAGCATATATATATATATATATATATATATATATATATATATATATATATAATGTATAATTAATAGGAGGACACACACAGGCCCTTGATCATACCAGAGATCGGATCAGATGTATAGAAGAAGTAACATGCCCAAATCTTTTTAGAACCGAGAATTGATATTTCAAATTGCAAAAAAGAAAAAAGAAAAAAAAACTTTTATCATTAAACCAAAGCTTTTACAGAGTAAATCAAAATAGAAAATGAAAGTTTTACCATTATTGAACGGTGTATGTCATGAGCTAAAACAGATCTGAAGACCTTTTAGTAAACTTAAAATACCAAAGATTTTCTCAAATGAACAACATCAAAATGTATGGTATTTCAACTCTTTAAACGACCATTCCTCACAATAGATTAAAGAATAAAAATTTTGACATCATAAACTTGCTTTTCCAAAAAAAAAAAAAAAAAAAAAATAGAAAACAGAAACATTCATATCTAGTGATCAGTAATCCAAATATTTCTTTGTTAAACACCACTTTGATTCCACTTACAAGTGCTCTGAAGTTGAAGTTAAAAATATGTTGGAGTTCCTCAATGACAATATTTTCGTAATCGTTGGTGATCAGGTCTTCGAACAGTCTGTTGAAATTCCCATGGGTATGCATTATGCTCCTTCGTTAACTGATTTGACCTGTTTTATATTCTTATGAAGCCAAATTTATCAAAAAACTACTACGTGAAAATAAAATAAATTAACTTGCTGTGGCCTTCAATGCGACATTTGGATGCACGGTGAAAATAACGAACAGTGATCATCTCATAACTCCTATAAGAAATACAAAATAGATAGTTGGGCAAACATGGACCCCTGGACACACCAGAGGTGAGATCAGGTGCCTAGGAGGAGTAAGCATCCCCTGTTGACTGGTCACACCCGTCGTGAGCCCTATATCCTGATCAGGTAAACGGAGTTATCCACAGTCAAAATCAGTGCCAGGAACGGCTTAACAATCGGTATGAAACACGTCAGACAGCATTTGACCCAATGCGAGGCTGTACTGACGAACTAGATTGTTATAACGACCATAGAATTTGCGAAATGCTGACTTCAATCGAGTCTGTTGAAATCCCTGTACCATCAACTTGTTTGCCAGTAGCTTACCTCGATTTAAAAACTGACTACATGCAGAACAAGTTATTACATATCGAATAAGTTGAGATATATAAGCACCATATGCAGGTGATAATGGAATATTACTACATAACTATGGGAAGTTGACGACGGAGAAGCTGAAATCATCCCGTTTGTCATACAGTTGAGTTGTCAGTTTGCCGTTAATATCTACTTTCAATAAAATATCTAAGTATGAAGCAGAAGTGGACGACTCTGTGGTGTCCTTTATTTCGAGCTCACAGGGATATATCAAATCGACATATGAATGAAAGCTATCATTGTTAATAGACAAAACGTCATCGATATATCTAAAAGTTGAATTGAAGGCAACAGCGAGAGATTTTTTGCTTCTCACGTAGAAGTTTTTGAATAAATCCTGCTTCATATGAATATATAAACAAGTCAGCTAACAAAGGAGCACAAATCGTGCCCATGGGAATTCCAACAGACTGTTGGAAGACCTGATCACCAAAGACCTGAAGATATTTTCAATGAGGAACTCTAGCATATTTTTTATATCAACTTCAGAGTACTTGTACGTGGAATCAGAGTGGTGTTTAACAAAGTAAGTTTTTGAACGATTGATCACTAGGTATGAATATTTCCGTTTTCCGTTTTTGTTGAAGAAGCAACTGTCTATGATGTCAAAAAGTATAGTCTTTAATTTATCGTGAGGAATGGTCGTGTATAGTGTTGAAAAGTCATAGGTTTTAATGTTTTTGATTTGGGAAAAATTCTGCGATTTCAAGTTTACTAAAAGTTCTTTAGAATTTTTTAGAATCCACATTTGATTAACACCACTTCTGGCATATGTAGGCGCACAGTAAGTTTGAAGTTTCTCCTTCAGAGCTGTTAACATTTTCGTGCGGAGCAAAGATAGGAGCTTGGTAGAGCACTTACTGGTTCCAGCAATGTATCTTTCTTTGTAAGGGTTTTATGTAGTTTAGGAATCCAGTATAGGTACGGTAACTAATATTCATTCAACCCATTGACTGGAATATTAAACGTGTCCAAACCTGAAGCATGGTTTTGAAGAATTTCGTCTTTTGAAAGGGCAGTTGGAGTATAAGTATGATTACCAAAAGTGGAATTAATGCCAAGTTCGTTTAAAATACAGTTCTAATGATGAGCCTTACAAACAAAGACAATGCTGTTACTAGCTTTGTCAGCTGGAACCAAAATATATTCCTCATGTAACCTATCTAATTCTTTTATCACTTTTGGTTTACTAAACACAGAAGGATAGATGGTACGTACTTTTGTTTTTATGTGTCTAATGCGGGATTTTAATATCCCTCTTATGTCTTTAACCCATTCTGACAATGTATCAAGTTCTTCTTTTTCATATTTACCCCCATCGTCTGGCATAATCTTCGACAGAACTCATAATAGAGATGAAGTTCTGTCGCCAATTAAAGGACCGAAGTTCTCTGTATTTAGGACCTTTAAGAATAAGTGATTTCAGGTTTCCATTTTTTTAAAACTATATCAACATCACCAGTAATGAGATGTCCAGCTGGACTATAGTTGAAAGAAGACGAAGAACATGTTGGTGGATTACGTATAAGATGGTCTATATCTAAGCACTGCAAAGTTTGTTTATAATTAAAAGGTTTGGATGCAATAGTAGAAGTATAGCTGTAGGAAATACAGGGTGTAGACTTTAACTTGAAATAAGTTGGAATACACGTCTGAACCCTTTTATGACGAAGAATGTTGTTTATGTTGACGGCATCTATTCCTTTGTTTGTAAATTTGAGCTTAGGGAACTGGCGGCATGATTTTGAAGGAATATCACCCATGGTCCGTGCTGGTTTATAGAGCCTGTGGTAGGCAACATCCATAATCATAGAGTTCAGTCTATATTCAGGTGTTGAAAAATCCAAGTATAGACTAGTCATAGCTTCTTCAAATAACGTGTGTAAAACTTTCAATGGAATAGAGTAAAGCTTTGTACGAATATCACGTGGACCTAATTGTCTGTTGACGTAAGGCAAAAGTGAATCAAACGTGACATCATTTATACTTGGTCTTTTATATGAACGATGCCCATGACTGCGTTTCCGTCTTTGGGTATTGGGAAAGAGTCCCATCACATTCACGTTATTTCCTTGTGGACTAGTCAAATTTCCAACATCATATACATTATCATTGCATCCATATGGAAATGCGGTGCCTAGGGTCCTGATCCAGTGATCTTCTCGTTGTCTTTGAAAAGGGGTGCTTAATGTAGGATTGCTTGTGTGATGGTAATTGTTTTTCTAAAATCCTTACCCTCATGGACAAGATGGAGTGGTCCGGTGTATTAAAATGTTTGTAAAGAAGTTGGTTACCACCATTATTAATTTGAAATCTGTGCCCCGATATTCTTTCATTAAGTAAACTCTTGGTTTCTCCTACATAAATTAAGCCACACAGGTTACATTCAATGGCGTAGACAACGTTAGAAGATTTACAAGTCAGATTATCAAACGTTTTGGTACAGACACTACGTCCAGTTAGATTACTATTAAATGAATTTTTAGTGATCAGTATATCACAAGTTTTGCAATTTTTTGCAGAACATTTTGAGGTTGAACACATGAGGTCTGAAAAGGAATTATCAAATATATCTCTTAAAGGAACATAACAGTCTTTAATTTGGGTATAATAATTTTGGTTTCTGTACCATATATCGATGACGTTTTATATATGCGCATCTGCTCCATCAAAATTGGTACGGTATAAGTTTTACACTATTAACGATGGTAACTTTCATTCATATGTCGATTCGATATATAGACTATCCCTGTGAACTCGAAATAAAAGACACCACAGCGTATTTCATTTCTGCTTCATTCTTAGATATTCTATTGAAAATAAACATTAACGACAAACTAGCAACTGAAATTTATGATAAACTGGACGATTTTCACTTTTCACTTGTCAACACTTTATACATCTTTTGCGAAATTCTATTATTACATGTATGGTGTTGATATCTTTCCACTGATTTGATCCACAAGAACTTGTTATGTGTATGATCAGGATTTAAATCGAGGCAGGCTATTGGCAGACGAGTGGGTGCTGCAGGGGTTTCAATAGTCTCCTTTAGATTTAGCATTTCGCAAATTTCATGGTCGCCAACACAACCTATAATTAGGTCAAACGCTCTCTGATTTGTTTTATGTCGATTGCTAGGCTGTTTTTGCCAGACTGATTTTGAGTACGGATAACTCTATTTACCTGATGAAGATGTAAGGCTCACGGCGGGTATGTCTGGGCGACAGGGAATGATTGGTACTCCTGGATACCTTATCCCACCTCTGGTATAGCCAGGGGGGACGTCTTTGCCCAACTCTCTATTTTGTATTTCTTATAGGAGTTATGATATTGATCACTGTTCGTTATCTTCAGTTTTCATGTACCACAATTTTTACCACAAAATAAATCTAGTATCATTCAAAATCTGTTATTATCATAGCTTCATATGATTTTTCTTAATTTCAAAATGATCAAGATTAGTTGAAGATTACACAGTCATCAATCTCATAACTCCCACAAATAACATAAGAGGAAGAGTTGAGACAACACGAACCCCTGAATATGCCAGAGGTTGGATAAGATGCCCAGGAGGAATACGCCACCCCTGTATATCAAATAATTTACACTTAATTAAGATTGGCTAACACGCGTTGTACTGTTTAGGAAACAACCCCGATACGAACTATTCCACTGCACAATTGACATTTTTAATTCGACTGAGAATCCCAGTTGCAGCACATTGTAAAAAAGAGCGAAAAGTGTTTGAATCTACCACCATCAAGTTATTTTCCAGTCATTTTCCAATGGTACAATAACCCAATCAATCCTACATCAATCAACGGCAAGAGTGGAAATGACATGTTAGACAAGGCAGTGAACACAATAATTTCGAAAGAAGGATTCACAAACGATTCCGCCCAGAGCCACCATAATAGTGTTTCCAGGGGCTCCTAATTGCCAACTCGATGTTGCGTTGAGGAAGAACGACACTCTTCCCCTCTAGGTAAACCCGATGCCGATACAGCCACTCGTGCAGCAGATGCAAAACCAAGCACCCACAAAATAAGTCTTCGAAGTATTAACTTTATTTATTCACTAGGTCAAACAACAAATAAAGTTGGATGGTCCAACGTTAATCTATTTCATACAGAATTATTTAAGAAGCGCAATACGTGTCTTAAAGGGGAAGGGAAACGAAAACACACCCGGTATGGTTAGTTCCGGCTAGGTTTGCTACAGTTGATAATAACAAATATATTGTATAGGTATTAAGATGAACAGGTACTTTTATTCTAAATATATGCACAGAGAACATTCATATTAATTTTCAAATTGCATATACATACAAATACACATACATATGTTCCTTTACATACAAACTATAACATTTATAAGATTTTTGAGATGATCTGCCAGCTCTCTTTAATCTCATTTTCTTTTCGTAATCCTAATACGTGGGAGGCGTAGATGACAATACACCTAAAATATTTCATATATTCAAACAGGGATTTCACATTTGGTAACGTATATTGACATGCAAGGTGAAGATAACGAACATCTATAGATATATATAAACCTTTTAGCTAACAGTATCAGTAGATTAATTGCTCTGTAGTTCACGGACGTTTTGCGATTATATCCAAAGATAACTGTTCATTAACACATATATCAACATCACATAATTCTGCCAGCTTTTGCTTAAGTACAATCTAGATATTTCGTACATGCTGATATTCACAAAATAAATGAATTATTGACTCTTTAGTTTCATGACAAGATGAACAAAATTCGGTATCTAGTAAATTAAAAACAAAAAGCTTTGAATTTGTAGAAAATATTCTATGTAAAATTTGAAATTGAAAAGTGACGAGTTTTGTGTTCATTGTGACATGATGTGGAATCATAAAGTAAGGCTCCAATTCAGTTTCATCAAATTTTATCAACAATTTCTCCTCCCACTTCTGTTTTACCTTCCATGGGGTCTCGACGACGGATGACATAAAACAGGGTAAAAAAAATTCGATACCCTTGTCGCATTTTGTAATTTTACAATATAACTGTCATACATTTCATTATTAGGGAAATTCTTTATAAGTTCTCTCCAACGTTTATCTGATAATGACATTTTCCATAATGTCCTACAAGTTGGGTTCAGACACTTTTTAATCCATGCGAGTTTTAAGCTATTCGCAAAAGATTGAATATGGAGTACTTTCAACCCACAGTTATCTTTATCATTCATTATGATATTTCTCTTAATTTTGTCGTTTTTATTATTCCAGATAAATTTGAATCTCGTCATATAATTTAGTTTTAGGATCTGGAAGGACAGATAAACAATGAATAAGAATTGGCAAAGCTAGTGTTTTAATCACAGTGACTTTACCCATAATTGTAAGGTTTCTAAAAGCCCAGTCATGTAACAAATTTTTCATTGATTGCAGTTTTTCCTTAAAGTTATCTTAAGTGAAATAATCTTTTTTTAAATCGTATATAATACCAAGAAGCTTGAATTTTCCTTCGTGATTCCAAATTATATTTTGATTTGCTTTGTACTCCTCACCACAGCCCCTTTTTATCCCAATCCAGACGGCTTATGTTTTATGAAAGTTTGTTCTCAAACCAGAACATTGCGCAACGGATTCTAAACAATCAAGTGATGAATTTAAGCTATTGAGATCATCTGCCAGTGTTAGAGCTGAATCATCCAAACCCCGACAATTAAGACAACCGCTTTTTATATTAACCATTTTTATACTGTACTAATTTGAAAGCAAATGTATTCGATTCAGTATTTTGAGAGACTGACAGACCACTACCAAAGTATCTGAAATAAAGCATAATTGCACTTGCAGAGATGCATAGATTGATGATTTATATACTATAATTCCTTCCCCGTACCTTCCGATTAGTTTATGATAAAGAAAAATTGCCCCGACCGCCGATCTCCGGTGGTGTTTAATCAGTTCAAATAAAGAGTAAAAGTGCCTAAATAAAAATATTAATGTTTGCAGAGTATAACATTTTCGCTAAAGTAATCGAAGATGTTACTTACCCTTAATTTAGATTTTTTTTTCTATGAGTTATGAATTGCATCAATGTTCTTTATGTTCATCTTTCTATGAAAAGTTTTTGCAATAGTAAATTCAAAGCAGAAAAATATTGTTATAGTAACTATATTTTAAACAGCGATAGAAAAACCCCACGTGTATCTGAACGTATTGATACTATAGAAAAGTGAAACTAACAAGTGGATTGACATCAATTTTATTTAGTTGGGCTATAATAACAATAGACGAGCAAGTTATCCTCTTTCCCGGGATACGGTCCAAACGGGTGCATTCCATACGCGTGGTCTTTATTATGGTCATTTTCGTCGTCAAAATCTATTCTTATTTCCTTTACGTTTGTTCCTTTGACCATCTGACAAGGGTAGACAAATTTGAGCAGATGGAATGGCTGAGTCGTGGGAAGCTGGATTGGTGAATTGAATTTACCATCTCTCCTGAAATACGATTGAAGTCAGATGTTAACACAACCACCTATATGCATGTACTCACTCTGCCCTGGAGATCTATGTACTTATAAAAGATTTACTAACAATTCTGATATTTCTGCATTTGTTTTGAACGTTAGTTAGTTATGGAATAGTAACCCTTTACCTTTTGCTTGGAAAAGAACGTTTGGGAAAATGGGTTATTAAGAGGTTAAGAAACCAGCGTGGTCCAAATATAGTATGCGTAATCTAATCCCTAGTGTGTCTTTTCTATGCATTAATCAATATATTGATCGTCATTTGCTCAATCATATTTCCGAGGAAGATGATATAGTGACACCTGTGTAATGCGACAACTGCGAGATTTATTTCACTGGGAATCGGAGTCTATTTTCACTTTCATTGGTTTACACTGTTTATTCCGACACACTGTTTATTGCGACACATTGTCACTCGTGTATGCCGGGTGAGACAGATTTCACTGTATATGCAATAATATCATATAAGGGAACATTCACGTGACATTGTTCATGCTAGCATTCCCAATGAAGAAAATTTAGATTTATGCCAACAAGAATCGTTACGTAAGCAACATGTTTTACCATAGTGCTTCAGACACTATGATAACATCAAAAGTGTCAAACTACGTATTGTATTTGTTATCGGAATTATGTAATTTATCACCGTTATCTTCCCATTTTCATTCAACGAATCGATATGGTATGGTTATACTTAATTGATAGAAATGCAAGTTTTGGCTATAGTATATCCAGATATCAAGGTTTTTAACCAGCCATTGTGCTCTAGGTATACATAAATTTCCATTTCATGTTTGTAATAGCGAACGTATTGCATCGACTAAGCATATAAAACTTTAAATATATGTTTCATTTACGTTAAATCGCAATGCCACAAACACGAAAATAATTAACGCTAGAGCACCAGCGTAGTAGACTATTTCAAAGCTTTCTATTCTTACTTCATCTCATCTAATGACGTATACGTAGACTGATGCACCATGTTTCATATTATCAGCATGTATGTTACCATTCTACCATCGTAAAAGCATTGTTTATGATAACTATAATACCTACATAATTCTGAAACGCAAAGAATACTTCATACGTCATCGATTTCAGTTTCGTTTTCAAAAACAGAAAATTGTTTTTTATGGAGAGAGATACCCACAGCAGTAGTTAGAGAAAGAGAGAGAAAAGGCTACCTGCAGCAGTAGTTAATCATCGTGTCATTGCCGTATTGTCCGCTTGGTAATACTCCGCCAACGCTGTTGTTGTTATTGTCGTTTTCGTCATCCCAAAAAATGCTTCCATTCTCGAAACCTAATCACAAAACAAACGTCAGAAATAAACTGCAAAGTGTACGAGCTACAACATTTGTACCATCTTACGGTCATCGCGAATATATCTGTATGAATGATGTACCATCTATTATCTAATTATGTGTTGTCCTTGTTATACTGAATATACACAAAAAAACCAGTAATTCGTTTCGGACTAAAGTAAATGACTGACAACTGAAGAAATAGTCGAGTATGGTGAGTCGCAACTCGATTTGTGTACTCTCTGTACTCAAAATTATAGATACAACACGAATGTGCAATCCCTCATCTCTCCCTGGGCGTATTTGGATAAATTGTGATAGTCTTCCAGTTTCGTACCCGGTGCGCAAATTGCAACATGGTATCACAATGTGGATGTTGTCGAAGTGTGTACACTTGTCATTTCCTGTCCTTGAACAGAGCTTTTCATCTGATTCCCGAAAGCTACATTTTGATCTCTAGTTTTTGTATTTGTAGTCCTTAGATTTTTGTATGTTCTTGAGTTGTAGACCCCAACAACAATCCCCTACAACCAGAGAGTCGGTGTTATTTCTGTTAGGACTTCCTTCCTTTATCCACAATTTCCGACCATTTAAAGAAGCCAATTGTTATCACCTGCATACGGTGTTTATATTTCTCAATTGATTCGATACGCAAGAACTTCTTCTGCTGATGGTCAGTCTTTTAAATCGAGGCAGGCTACAGACAAACGAGCTAATAGTGCAGGGGTTTCAACAGTCTCCTCCAAAGTCAACATGTCACAGATTTTATGGTCATTATAACGATTTAGTTTGCCAATACAACCTATCATAGGGTCATATGATGTCCGACGTGTGGAATAGCCATTGTTAGACAGTTCTTGGTACTCTGTTTTTGACTACGGATAACTCCGTTTATCAGATCAAGATATAGGGCTCAAGGCGGTTGTGACCGGTCGGCAGTGGAAGCTTACTCCTCCAAGGCACCTGCTATATGTTTCCCTATCTTTCCAATTTGTGTTGCTTATAGGAGTTTTGGCATTGATCACTGTTCGTTATCTTCGACTTTCATTCTATTGATTTTATAGATTTGTCCTAAAGAGATGCAATAAAAACTACAACGATTTTTAAGATGCAAAGATAATATTACCTCCCGGGCATGTGTTTCCGTGCCTAATGATACAATAACTTCCGGGAGGCCAATTTCCCTCGCTGCCAAGATTGATTGGAGCCTTCGTGCAGTAGGAGAAATTGAAATTGCTGGGTTTCTGCTCAGTGATACCTGGACAGTAAAAAAGATTTACTTTAAACAAATATCTTCTACAATATATCAGAAGCAAAAATGTTGATTACATAAACGTTAGCAGGTTATGAAACAATCCCGTGGATATTAAAGTATACTATGTCACAAGAATATGGATATGGAGCGCTTAGAGTATTCTATGAAAATGTGTTTAAATGAAATTACCATAATGCTTTGAAATTACTTTCAGGTGCCGAAAGCATGGCTTACATAGTTTTCCTAACATAATTAAATGAAAGGGTCTTATCAAGTTATAACTTTCAATAAAAGCTATGTTTCGTCTAATGTATGTATAAATTAAAAACTCTCTGATTATTTAAAGGTGAAAAGATAACCCAAACATTCGAGACTGATATACTTAGGCAATGGATTTTTTTTTTTTTTACCTCACTCGTGATTTGTGAAGCTGCTTACCAAAGAAGTGATGTTCACGATCTATCCTGTTTTTATTGTTATCGTTTTCATTGTCCTGAAATCGCCATCCCTCCAGCCAATTCGATGGACATCCAGTATCTGGTTTGATTAGAGTGTATGTCCCTGCTGGCCATTTGACTTAGCAAAGAAATACAAGAAAATTGTACATATTGAAATATATGATTAAACTTAATGCACTTCATCGCATGAATACGATATGTTTCATTTTTCAATACTTGCATATTCAGTGTTCAATTTGCACTATGAATGATACGATGCAAATGATTTTACGATATTGAAAGTTTTGCCTACGATTCAATTCAGGCAAGTTTGGAAATGTCTAAAGAGAGTTAAATCAGTTTGTAAATTTGGATATCAAGGCAATCATTATTGATTTTCTATTTAGCTGGGAATATTCTAACGCGTCATCGAAAATGACCAATGAATTGACCTTTGAAAACGGCATTTCTTCATGAACGTGATGGAGTTGTAAACAATGCGCGCATGAATACATTAAATACACGCATAATATGTCTTTTCTAACGGATGAGGATTCTGATAGAAATGAAAGTTAAATGGAAATGTAAGAAATGAAATGCATGAGGGTAATATTTCAACACTTTCACCGATATGTTTCTCATGTATTTTTAAAATTGAAATTTCTGACATACAAGAAATACTTGTATTCTATATATATATATATATATATATATATATATATATATATATATACACGGGGATGACATAATGCAATATATAAGATAAGAACCAAACATATGTGACATGTTTCTTAATGATGAGTAAACCAAATTACTCAACTCAATTTGTGAGAATGCGCTTTTATAACCGATCGCTTTTGGTTGAATGAATCCGCACGTGAGCCAAGAAATACATTAGTAACAAAAATGAAGGCTCGGAAAAAATAAAGACCAGTAAGCAAAATGAATTCCACAAATAAAGGCTGATGTAATACACAGGCTAGTGAGGTTGTTAAGACAATATCCACTCGTTCTGTTGTTTGAATACTTATATTTTAATCAAAAGACTGATTTTTAATGATTTCATAATTGGGTAATATTAGTAAATACCAGTCAATGTGTTAATACTGTCAAAGGATAATAAGCAATCACATGCGTACGTTAAAAAAATATTGCTTTGATTCTGATTGTATACAGTATCGCTCCATGAAATGTCATCAGAGAGCTATAACTGACATTTCTATCATGACATACCTGCTGAGATTGTTGATACAAAGAAAAATAAAACAACTGCCTTCCATGCACACGAAACGCACATCTTCAGGTAATAAAGTTCTTAGAAGAAGTGGTTGTAATTACAAAGATTTAATTCGCAGGAAGCCTCGTTGATTTCAATGGAATCTGAGGGAAGAGGACTTTGTGTCTTTTATAAGGATTGTGCTACTTTGTTTGTTCTATTTTTGTGCATAAAGCGATTATGTGTTTCCTCTATTCATAGTGGCAATTTTCTATTTTAATATGCGGTTTATCAAATTTGACAAAGCTTGTATTATCTACATCCACTTACCTGTAAAACCATCATTCACCTGTTGTTCCGTTATAAGGTCTGGAATTAAGAACGAAAATCGCCATGACCTATTCCAAAATTCTAGAATTCTAGAAAAATGGTTCTAGAATTTCAGCCCAGTAAAATTTCGTGAAATGATAACATAATTCGAAGAATAGGGCTTTACAATTTAAATAAGTAACTGTACATCGATGTCACACACAGTGTCATGTATAAGTAAGTATGTATTGTACTTGTACCACAGGGGCCTGTGCTTGTACGTGTGCACTAAAATTATACTTAAATTACATTAAATTCTATTCTCTTCCAACCCTACCTCGTTTAGTACATTGTACATGCTCTGGATAAAGGGGGAATGTTTAATGTCTCTCGTGAATGTGAAAAAAGTACCTGTTTTTTCTCTTTGTAAATTTGATGATTGGTGCACGTACGTGATGTGATGATAGGTGCACGTACGTGATGTGATGATAGGTGCACGTACGTGATGTGATGATAGGTACACGTACGTGATGTGATGGTAGGTGCACGTACGTGGAGTGATGATAGGTGCACGTACGTGGAGTGATGATAGGTGCACGTATGTGGTGTGATGATAGGTGCACGTACGTGGTGTGATGATAGGTGCACGTACGTGGTGTGATGATAGGTGCACGTACGTGGAGTGATGATAGGTGCACGTACGTGGTGTGATGATAGGTGCACGTACGTGGTGTGATGATAGGTACACGTACGTGGTGTGATGATAGGTGCACGTACGTGGTGTGATGATAGGTGCACGTACGTGGTGTGATGATAGGTACACGTACGTGGTGTGATGATAGGTGCACGTACGTGGTGTGATGATAGGTGCACGTACGTGGTGTGATGATAGGTACACGTACGTGATATGATGATAGGTGCACGTACGTGGTGTGATGCAGTAAAAGGAATCTCTAGAACATATGCATTGAATTCTCTAACGATATCTCCATACCATTGTCTTCATCCTGTTCACATCATATGCATACATAGGTTTACATACTTTTGTATAATTTATGGTCTCCATTCTATCAATGTACAATTGTTTATGTTATAACAGTAATAAAAAATTGAGTCTTCTTTATCCAGTGATTAAATATATAACAAATATTTTCATATACAAGAACAGCCAGCGGTTTGTTCTATTGTTTCCCAATTTCATGTATTCATATTGCTTGATTATATTATGATACCGGTGTTGTATAGTAACCCCCCCCCCCCCCCCCACCTCCGGGAAAATGGCTAAGCCTCCCCCCTAGGGGACACACTACTATATAGTAGATCTTCCACCATAGCAGGGTTTCCCCTCACGCTTTTGGTTTTGATTTTAGAAAACAGGCTTTGTACAACAAATATTGATATTGCATAGATCTGAGTATCGAAAAGTGTATGTTGTCGACAGTTTGAATGTAGATACATGTACATGTATTTTCATAGAGACAAATTGTAAAGATACACTTTACGGTATTACTGAGAAAGTATAAAACATACGAAATTATAAAAAAAAAAATGTTTTCTCATTGAAAACATGCTCAAGGGTAGGATATCTGTATTTTGGAGAACAATTTAGAGAGTACATATACAACATTAATTTAATGTGTTGGTATTTCTAATATCATATTCATGTGTGAACACATCTGATAAAAAGCGTATAAAATTATTAGAATTTTTGATCATTAATGGACAAATTTTACGGACCTGTACGAGGCGGTCGGTATGGATACGCAAGTTGTAAGAAGCTGTGCGTGTCTACCGCGCTATTTCAACACATCGTTTGTGAATTAAAAGTGTTTCTTAGCGAAGAATGTGTTCATATATTAAGAAAAACTTATAAGTAAAAGCAAGAAAAAAGAAATAAAATGTTTCCTGATAACCATGGTAATGCAAAGTCTAACCTGCGGACCAAAAGGCATTAAGTAAAAAGAAAAATTGTGTGTACCATAATTTTACGTACCTTTTATATTCTCATGAGGATTCATTTTCAATGCTTGAAATAATGAATGTACAATGCATTATTATTGTCTAAAACATGTTTACTTTGAATTCTTAGATGAAACAAAGCTTTTGACGCTTTGGTCATTTTCGTGGGTTTTTTTCCCGTTTGTATATGTTGTTCATAAGGGCACCTGTAAAACCACGAAACGAAATCGAAACGAACCTAGACCTATGTAGGAACAAAACGAAACCAACCTAAGTCAGGGGTGGATCCAGGTAATATTTCCAGGGGGTTCAAATATTTTAGGTATAGACCCAATTTTTCCAGGGGGTCCAATTTTTTTGGGTGCATATAAAAGTAAAAAATTGGAATTTCAAAATTCCAGAAGGGGGGCTGCGTACTGCGCAAACGATCTTAATACAAGATGGATGAAATATTACCCAGAGTCTTCGTTTTCATTTTTTAAAACAATCTAGGATACAATTTAGGATAGCAGATACATGTAATATACATGCATGAACATGTACATGTAATAACTTCAGGTGGCAAAATAAATAATAGTCAAGATTTCAGCAGTGCAGGTTAAAATTGAAAAGCAAAATCTTCCCGCGGGATTGCAACCATCAGAGTATTGCTAAAACGCGGAACGGAAGACGAAACGGATTTTAAGAATTAGAATGATTAAAGTAGATATGATGAATTGTTTACAAGCGATAAAACAACTTTATCTTCAAATTTTGCATCACAAATTAATTAAGCGAATTTAGTAAAAGGTTAGTATAAGAATTTACAAGGTATTTTACAAGAATTTTGAAATTTCGGCATCGACAGAGGTGTTAACGAGCAGTGATACCTATGGGTAGAAAATGAAAAGAACACACGTGGTTTATATCCCCCCCCCCCCTTCCCCGTGGCAAAACGTCATTAACGCACGGGTACATGTATTTAAGAAATGAAGCTTATAATTCTTTGTTTGATGCATGTATCAAACGAAACATTGGACGGAAAACGTCATTAATGCGCTACGCGCATTGATGAAGTTTTCCGTCCAATGTTTCGTTTGATACATGCATCAAACAAAGAATTATAAGTTTTATTTCTTATCATTTAATTATGTTTTTAAGATAGAAAAACAAATAGTTTCTCCCATCAAAAGCTTGAATTAACATTTCTGAAATGGCGCGTAGGAATACATATAGGCAAGCATGTAAACAAAAACAAAACGGCATGGCTGTGCGTTCAGGTCAGGAACAGTTACTGTGCAAATTTAAATGGATTATACGCCAAATTAAAGGTACAATGGTTAAAAGCTGAATTAAATATAAAGGAAGATAACAAGTGGTGACTGGATTTATGCTGCATCGTGTTGGAGGAGACGTTGAACACTAGTCGTGTCGTTGGAACGGTGGAATGCAATTCGGCTCCATTTCAATATCGAGGAAAACGTTTAAAACGCACTCGTTGACTGAGCCCCATATAACGCAGTTCAATTTCATTGATATTTACCAGATCAGAAGTCGCCACTTGCTCCGTCATGTTATCGATCTCGTAAAGCAGACGATTCATACCGGGAACTCGTGTAATCTGTCTACTTCTACCAGTAAGTGGTCTACGTCATCAAATTGACTACTCTGCCACGTCATCACCTATGTATGTTGTTTCTTTAAATTAATTTGTATTTTATTCATATCTTTAGTTGTGCTCATTTTTGATAGCAATGAAAAACAAACATCAAACAAATGCATTTCGTTATATATAATGCTTGTGTGGAAAAGTAGTCCCGCGGGCTTAGTGCAGATGAACTCCGAACGAAATTTTGACTGAGAAATCAAACGAATTTTTCAACCAATCAGCATCGTTTATAAGTCATCACTTTAAAAGTTATGAAATGATTTACACATAATACCGTGCATGTGTACTTACAACAGGGAGTGTGATATGTATAAAACAATAAATAATAACTCATGATCTTATATATTTTGTCAACAAATTAAACATCCTGTGTTTGATGTATTATTTTTTGAACTAACAGGAGACTTAGTAACCGCAGCACTCCAATCCTAAATAGGGAGAACTTCTGGCAGATAATTTCTAAACTAAATACTTGTATAGCTTAATATTTGGATTAACAATTAAATGACTTTAATTCCATTCAAGCATAAATGCCGTATTAGCTTTTTTGCTATTTCATACATCATGAAATATATAAATCTGTTAATACCTCTTACCATTGGTCGTAAACTTCACCCTAGTTAGCATTGGTTTTGTTTCAATCTTTCTTTCCCGCTGTATCTCTTCAGTTTCAACACTAATCCGCAGTATATCGGTAAATGTATGAACTTTCACATAGATTCATCCCAAAATGAGGCAAAACTTTTTCTTCACCGGACTCGTTCGCTTTAAAATTTGATGTGATACATAAATGTATATTGTACCAGGTGTAGAACTAAATTCAAATTCAAATTCAGTTATCTTAAACATATGTAGTTCGAATAAAAGCACGTTCAATTTAAAAGGCCTATGTTTGGGGGAAATTGTTCAAAAAATCATTTTATCTTTTACAATGTTGTTTTCGGGTGGGGGTGGGGGTACTTTTTAAGCGCTAAGCGTAGCTTAAGCGCTTATTGCCGCCAGTTGGATTTTGCTTTCGTCATCATGTTTCCGGTTTATCGCCACCTATAGGCGAATTTATGCATCGCCTTAGTCAACAATTCGTGTTTAAAGTAGTCGTAATTTTGCAACCGATCTAGCACGGGGATAACATTCATATCTGCAGTTGCATTTTTTCCCCGGGAATACAGTTCGTTGAACAGTGAATAAAATATGTATAAAAAGGGTGATATTTTTGTCCTCATTCTTGGGGAAAGTGAGACACAGATGCAGGTCATTCTTCAGTTAAAATTCCCATTTGAATCTGCGTCTGTAATAATTAAAGTGATTCAAAATCTAAAATTGAATAAAAATATGTATATGAAACCGTTTTAGCTAAGGTGCCTTTGCATTGTTACCTTCGCATGGCGCTTAGAGGCCAGGAAAATCAATTTGCATGGTGCAATCTATAATTAGAAGCCACGTCATTAAGCTATACACGAGTCAGGAGGGTTTTCCACGTGTGTTTTGGCTGCTGTTCCGACTCAGTAAATTTTTTGTCCGACGCAGCAAAAATGTGTGCAACACAGTAACAAATTAACTGATCCGCGTCCATTGTGAACGACAAAGAATTTGTGCACGGTTATGTTTTGACAGCGAAGGACAGAGATCGGTGTCTCAGAAGGATGATATTGCGTAACTGCTTACACCTTCCCTGATCTAATATGTAAGTCGGTCATGCAGAAATTTAGAGGATGCAACGGTGTAACTTAAGCTTACTTGATTATTTCCAAACGACCAAGATATTCTTCAGAATCATCGTCAACACAATCAAATTTGATTTCGTGATTTAGTTTCAAAAATGAGACTAAAAATAATAGTCTTGGGGCAAGGAAAAGATAAAAGGTACAACATTATATTATATTGTATTATATTATGGAAGACAATACCCCGGTTTCAAGTATTCAAAACACCGCGTGGAATTTTACGAGGGCTGTATACTGAAATACATATGTTTAGAACAAGTGTTAGATAAACATTGCCATTGTGTCAAACATGAACATGTTGTAAATCTTGCATATTTATTGTGAGTCACTTCTGTTACGTTTTTTTCATATTAGAACTCCTACACAAGCTTCGACTCTTATGGTTTTTTGCTAAGGTTATTAGCATTTTCATATAAAGAACTGTTTTATAAAATTAAAACAATAGCAATGTGTATTATGTCTCATTCAGACAAACAGATGAGTCTCCTTTGCAATATGAATATGAGCTTTTACACAAGAAGTGTAATACACACAAGTTGATGAGTACAGCGTTTAATGTACCTGTGTACAAACTCTTGGTTTTTTGGGTTTTTTTTTTTTTAAGATTTACGTATAACAAACAATCACTACAATTGCTAAATGTAAATCCATGCTTATATGTTAGTCTAATTCATCATCATATTTGAATTAGTATATCCTCTTGCACTAACTTTCATGTTAAAAATGAGCTATCTCCACTCTTGTTGATGACACAGTATTCAGTTTCAAAGTAATATTGCACATGTATGATGACCATCTTTTCTAAATAACTTCCTAAATTTTGTTTTCAGTTATACATGTATTTATCGGACTTATTTGGATTCAGATTCTCTCCAACCTGATTTTGAATTGAAAATAACTTCATTATTGATTACAAAAGATAATTCCACTTTCATGGTTTGATTGCTATTAACAGATAATTATGCATTGTATTCTGTAGTACAAGTCATACAGATGCGTGTTTATGTGTGTATTTAAATGATTTCTGGTAAGGTAATGAAATGGATGTAAAGCGTTTCATAATCCTGCATTATTGGTGTGTTTTGACATGTGACATTTGTTAGTGTATGTTGTTATGTATAATTTTCTTTTTTGTCCAGTTTGTTTGTTCCTTTCTATTGTAAGTGACTTACATATACGTATCAAACTATTGATTTGTTTCATTTCAGTTGTATTCTAAAAATATTTCATACACTATATTTAACTGGAACACAACAGTTAGTTGCGTAATAACAATTTAACACTTTATACCGAAAACTACCATTACAACTGTTTTCACATTTTCTACCAAAAATTTTCTTCTCTGTAACATCACATCTGTAAGAGAAAAAAATGCATAGTCATGTAGATCATTTAATGATCCAGGGACCGGAGCAGAGCGAATCAGAAACCCTTGCCCTGGGAAGACGGGTGGGAGCTAAACAGGGTATAAAGTGTTCATTTGTCAAATATTTGAATAACATAGCCTTAAATGCTATTTATTGATTGTATCTTGTTTAACATTCTTCTCAATAATTTTTAATTCATATGGAGACGTCACCAAGACTGGTGAAGGGCTTCAAATTTAGGCCTATGCTCGGCGCTTACGGCCATTGAGCAGTGAGGGTTCTTTAGCGTGCTAGACCTACTGTGACACGGGACATCCGTTTTAAAGGCCATCTCCGAGGACCCGTGACATTCACACCTGATGCCGAGAGTTTGGTGATGGAACTGTCACTACCTGTTTAACGAACTAGGTCTGTCGCGGCCGGGATTCGAACCCCGACCGCCTGCATACAGAGCGAACACTTTACCTCTGGACCACCGCAGCGGTGGTAATGCTATTGATACTAAATTCTGATTATAGATATTTAATAAGAACAGGTGTCCTTTACCAAAATTGTGAATTTCATGATCCAAGGACAGGGTTTTAGTTTAGTGTGGGATCAAAATTATCATAGTGATCATTGTTTTAACAACATCATATAACATTTATATTTCAACGTGTTGAAAAGTTTCAGGACATTGCTTCCTATCCATATTTGTTATTTTCTTACAGAAAATGTACTACGCACTTAGTTATGCGAAAATAAAGAATAATATATAACACTTTTTTTAATGTTGTTCCTGCTCATTAACATTACATACAGAATTCATAAAGTCAGCTTAGCGCTTTTCAGTACTTTCAATACTTTGATTATTCATTGGATGCGCTCATAAATTCTGATCTTACGATACCAGCCAGAATAAAGTAATAGATTTGAAAGGTGTTCAATTATAATTCAAGTCTTTTTCAGTATGTTATCTTATTCATTTTTATTATTAAAGCTGTATGGTCCGAATTACAATATTTTTTTCATCTTTTAAAAACGTTATTACATCATCGCACGTATGTAGTTATGAGACTGCACGACATATCATAAATTATTTCACCTGTTTTAACCCAAGACTTTCAGATCATCGGTGGTCTTATCTGTGTAAAGCTGTGTATTTTGATATAACAGTACCGTACCATAAGTTTAATAGAAATAAAATATCAAATATCTCTTAGTAATTCGTTGTTTTACGCTCTTTCAGCCTAAAAACTAGACAGTTGCGTATGAGTTAATACATCATGTTGGGATTCCCCTGACGCGCGTGGGTCTATTTATAGACGTCTCTTATGGGATGATTTATATATGTAGCCACCATATTTACTTTCTAAATAATATTCACACTGTTTTCCTTTACATGCAGATGTTTTCAAGCATGTAATTAAGGGAAAGTTAATAACTTTATAAAGTAATTAATCTGCTTTAAAGTAATTATGTACAAAAAATAATACATGAATATCCGGTCACACAGCTTTAATTTGTGAAACAACATACTGTCAAGATCTAGGGGGAGGGAAGACAAAGCCGGGGGGGGTGGGGGGGGGGTGGTGCCAACAGGCGCTTGCTTGATATTTTTATTAAAACTTACTATGCAACATATTAAGCAAGCGCCTGTTGGTACATTCATCCACAAAATACACCGTGTAAAAATACATGATAATGCATTAGTATGAGGTATCAATATGAAATGGTGGATTCTAAAGATGACTTCCTGTTCTCTCTGTTCATGCATCCATTGTTCATAATAAGCCTTTTGATTTTGCAGAATGTTGACCTCCTCATAACATTATTGCATAATATATTTTCGTGTTCCGTTCCATTTTTTGTTCCGCGTTTTAGCAACACCCCAGCCTCATGGTAAGGGCTTCCGTTTTAGGGAGAATTCCTTTAAGTATTCAAACTAATAAAAAATATTGGAAGGAGATATCTCTTTCTCTTTGAGAGATATCTCTTTTTCAAGGATTAAAGAGATATCTCTTATACTTTGAGAGATATCTCTCTAGAAATTCTTAGAGAGATATCTCTTTAAGTGAAAGAGATATCTCCTTAAGTGAAAGAGATATCTCTTTAAGTGAAAGATATATCTCTTAAAGTATAAGAGATATCTCTCTAAATGAAAGAGACATCTCTCTAAGTGAAAGAGATATCTCTTAAAGTGAAAGAGATATCTCTCTAAGTGTAAGAGATATATCTTACAGTAAAAGAGATATCTTTTTAAATGAAAGAGATATCTCTCTAAGTGAAAGAGATATATCTCTAAGTGAAATAGATCTCTCTCTAAGTGAAAGCGATATCTCTTATTTAGAGATATATCGCTTAAGATTAAGATATATCTCTCATTTTAAAGAGATATTTAAAATAAGCGATATATCTTTGATTTAAAAAGATATCTTATTTTTCGAATAAATAGTAAAAGGGCTTGCAATAAAAACAAGTGTTTAATCTGAATGTCTCTTGTCGTGGATTTCGTATCACGCAAGATAAAAGTGGATTTAAATGACGTCGTCAATTTAGACCTAGTTTACACATGCATGCATGTATTTATGTTTTTGATGTGTTTACAAAATTTCTCATGAGAATGTAAGTGTGCAAAGATGTATATATACAGGCACGTGAGCGTGAATCTTGATGAAAATATCCTACGTCTATTTCATAACTACTAGGCAGTAGAGCAACAACACTAATGGAATGCAAATATGAATCATGAATTCAATTCTAAGCCGAAATACTTTTCAAGAAGCATTACGCGCTTCATCAGGCATGCTAGCGTAAAGCGTCCAAGTTTATGCTCCCGTGTGTTTCCAAAAATAAAATTGAATATAGAACAAGATGGTAAACCAATGTTTAAAATATACGAATATTTGCTATAATGGCTAGTTTGTCGGTGTATAGTCTCCCATGATCAGATATCTCAATTGGTAAAGCACCAAACTAGAAACCCAGGGTGAGGCCAGGGTCCATGTTCATGCACAGCTCTGCTGTATTACAAGTTTCCATGTCTATTACCTGTAGTGACGTAGACTAACTCCTGAAACTTACGGCTTTAGACATTTGGCAGGCGAACCGTGAACTGTATGTGACGGTCAGACAGGTTCAATCACCGATGTCACATAACTCAGCTGATAGACCTTCAGTGATTTTTAGTGGAAACCTGGTTCGGTTCGTTCCATTGCCCCCCCCCCCCCCCCCCCCCCCCCCCCCCCCCCCCCCCGTCGCGCTATTTATCTACTGAAAGAACAAACAGATCCGTAATTCATAGGGTGAAAGGGCTGGATGTTATTTGAACATGGGCTAGGTGATACATGGTCTAAGGGTCAACTTTGGATATCCTTGCGACTTTTACTTTGACCTCGTCCTGAATATCAAAACACGTGGAAAGAACCAAACTCCATAGTTTGGCTTCATAGAAAGAAATGTACCACTGTTATGTGCCATTTTAGGCGAATATGTCGTAATGGTTAATTAGCGTCGGTGTCCATAGTTGAAACAAAATATATTTTGATACGATACACATGTTGGCAGGGAAACTAGAATTTATTTCAGAACTGGCGAAGGGAGACAAAATTAACTGTGGTTTGAGTTTTTTAAATAAATGAATGAAACGCACTGTAAAGTTTTTTAATTTGATTAATTAACTGATCAACTTTGCCATGTCTGGGAATTCACCAACTCTTGTACAAAGGAAAGTGTTTAAGACACCTCATAAAAAAGTGTGAAACACCAAACAGAAAATAGCAAATAGAAATTAAAGACAATAACTTCTTTCAAAGCTGTTGTGGTGTGACATTAAACTTTACAAAACCGTAATAAAAGCACTAACTGTATTCGATGTAAAAACTGGGGACATTTAACCAAGTCCTGCGGTATGCGTATTGCGGGCCAGTTTCCTCCTGGCGACTTTTAAAATTAATCGTGTTCTAATTCAATATCTGTAACGGCAATACATTTTTGTAACTATAGATGCATACATACATACATGTACATACAATCATACATACATACATGTACATACAATCATACAAACATACGTGTATGTATTTTTATCAGATGTATGAACAGTCCATTTTATAAGTTTATACAAGAAATTACCAAAAAATAATGATACAATTCAGATCAATATTACCCCAATGCGCCAAAACAAAAGTACAATTTCTAAATGTTTTAAAATATCTCCACCACTTTATGTATTTATCTAAGCAGATATACAAAAAGGAAAGTCATGTTCACCGGAAAGACACACTGAGAAAACTTAATGGGCAGTAGTCTAACAGTGTCCACATGAAGAAACGTATGACATCAAAATCATGCTTCATGATAGGACCTTGTTTTGATCTTAATAGAACAGAAATATGGAATTCTATGTGATTCATCAGAGCTATACATCAAGTTGATGATGCAAAGGTTTCAACAGTTTCTTCTAAGTCAGTATTTTACAAATTTTATGGTCGTTAAAACGATCTAGTTTCCCGATACAACCTATCATTGGGTTAAATATTGTCTGCCGTGTTTCATACCGATTGCTAGACAGCTCTTGGCACAAATGCGAAATGCTGAATGTTAACGAGACTATTGAAATCCGCGCAAAATCGACTTATTTTTTCAGTAGTCTGTTTCAATTTAAAAAAAAAAACCCACCCTGATCATACGCTTCGGATCAGTGGTGACTTATTTACCATAACATTGCTTTTGAGCAAAAAGTTGTTTATATATTGAAATATGCCATTTTACTTTTCATGAATCAGGGAAACGTTGACATTTTCATCTTCCCAGACCGCCGCGGTCGCCGAGAGGTTAGAGCGTTCGCCCCGCATGCAGAAGGCCCGGGGTTCGAATCCCGGTCGCGACATACCTAAACTACTTGTCGTTAAAACAGGTAGTGGCAGTTCCATCGCCAAAGGCCCGGCATCAGGTTTGAATGTCACGGGTCCTCGAAGATGACCTTAAAAACGGATGACCCGTGTCACAGTAGGTGTGGCACACTAAAGAACCCTCACTGCTCAATGGCCGTAAGCGCCGAGTATAGGCCTAAATTTGAAGCCCATCATCGGTCTTGGTGACATCTCCATATGAGTGAAAAATTCTCGAGTGAGATGTTAAGCAAGATACGATCAACCAATCAACCAATCAATCCTCTCCTCAGAGATTTTTAACCTTTTGATGTTCAAGACGACATGCATTAATGCTTACCGTATATGCTGTCCGCTTAGTACTTTATGTTTGTTATCTTCGTTCTCATTCTCCCGACGCCGCCTCTCTTCTAACCAACTAAAGAAGTATTCGCTCTTTTACAAATCAAAGTGGTTTTTCCCTGCAAGTGCGAACATGTATGATACTATTTGGAAAGGAAAATTGCAGAGAACAGATAATCACGAATCGTTTACATGTGAGGTGAAGAGAAGGAAAAGTGAACAATCTCATAACTCCTATAAGCAATATAAATAGATAGTTGGACAAACACGGACCCCTGGACACACCGGAGGTGGGCTCAGGTGCCTAGGGGAAGTAAGCATCCCCTGTTGACCGGCCATACCCGCCGCGAGCCCCATATATATACTTTTTGTGCTATAACATGATACTTGTAAAATGCAAAGCAAAATCGATACGAAACAAGACAAAATGAAATGAAGCGAACTTCTTTAAATTGTAATAATAAAAATGGTAAATATTGGTGAGTATCCCAGGCCCTTGGATCCGCTTTAACGTATTTTTGTTCTGAAGACAAATGGATGTAGATATGTGAATATTGTTGGCTTAACAAGATCGACAAACACGTATTAATGATTTAGTGGTGCAAATGTTCATAGATATATAGTTTTATCTCGAGAGTTACTGCATATCAATAATAATTACTTAATATTATACTTGTATATACATGCACCGTACCGACTTGTATTCGTATAATATAAAAGTATTTTTCAGAAATGAAATAAGATGGTACACGTGCTCTTGCTTTCTACTTTCTAAGACACCGACTCCGAGCGATCACATCAAAGGGGGGGGGGGATTTAATTTATATGTGACAGCTTTAACAGGGGCTTGAGCTGCTCGCCCATATCACCATTATAATTAAGGATTATGTTATATAATCTGTTTTCTTCAATTCCGTTTCAATTTCATTTAGTCTTGATTTCATTTCGTTTCAGAAGGTTTTGCTTTCATTAATTTCTTTTCGTATTTTACACGTATCCAAAAATGATATTGCAAATCAATTGTGAATTTGCTAAGACAAATCTGTGTGCAATGGCCATAATTGCGAATGCATCGTATGTATGCCATTATTAGGTAGAGGATATGCTTATAATTTTACATATATTTCTCACACGCGAATAACAGTTTTTTATCATGCGCAATGATTTGTTGAAATAATTCCTGTTTCTTCCTTTTATGTTTCTAAAGAGGTTATATTACACAACAGCCGATTTATTCCGAATGAATGAAGCAACATTTTGCGACTCCCATGATCTCTTTGGCGGTTTGTGTGTAGATTCAGTCTGTCTTAAGGGTGGGTGTTTCCATACCGATTAGATAAATGGATTATTTAAAATTCTAAATAATGGTTTCGAGACTGATCCGCAGGGGTATTTATTTTTCTTAAATTATGTAAGGCGAAGATAACGAACAGTGATCAATCTCATAACTCCCATAAGCAATACAAAATATATAATTAGGCAAACACAGACCCCTGGACACACCAGAGGTGGGATCAGGTTCCTAGGAGGAGTAAGCATCCCCTGTCGAACGGGCACACCCGCCACGAACCCTATATCATGATCAGGTAAACGGATCTATCTGTAGTAAAAATCATTGTGCCAGGAACGGCCTAACAATCGGTATGAAACATGTCAGACAGCATTTGACCCAACGATAGGTTGTATCGTTATAAAGACCATATAATTTGCGAAATGCTGACTTCAATCGATGCTGTTGAAACTCCTGTACCATCAACTTGTTTGTCAGTAGCTTTCCTCGATTTAAAAACTGTCTATACGCAGAACAAGATTCAGTGTATCGAATCTGTTGAGAGATAAAAACACCATATGCAGGTGGTAATGGCATATTGCTACATAAATATGGGAAGTTAACGATGAAGAAGCTGACATCATCCCGTTTGTCATACAGTTGAGTTGTTAGTTTGTTGTTAATGTCTATTTTCAATAAAATATCTAAGATGAAGCAGAAGTGGACGACTATGTGGTGTCTTTTATTTCGAGCTCACAGGGATATATCTAATCGACATATGAATGAAAGTTATCATTGTGAATAGACAAAACGTCGTCGATTTATCTAATGTCGAATTGAAGGCCACAGCAAGAAATGTCTTCTTCTCGCGTATAAGTTTCTGAACAAATTCTGCTTCAAATGAAGATAGAAACAGGTCAGCTAACAAAGGAGCACAATTTAGCATAACGGCAATTATTTGATTCAACGGATAACGTTGAACTTTGTCATCACCAGAAGATAGATATACAAATGAGTACTTTTCATCCGTCATGCCGTCCTAAGGTGTGTTAAACACCCCAAGTAGCAAGCGAAATATGATTGAATAATATGCAACTTGAATAATTCCACCTGTCATCGATCCACTCATTATATTAGGATGAACACTCTTTATTTAAAAATATAAATTATTGTATACAGCTTTATTAGGAAGTGCATCACTCTTTTACTCAGGAATTGGTCCTGATATTTAAAAACTCGCATCAATGTATATTTGTGATAATTTTTAAAATTATTGTTTTTGTTTAAATATACAATTTACATTCACGATCTCGATGAAAAATGTACCTAAGACAAACTGAAATAGGCTATATCATGGATAATAATAACAAAGAAAAATCTCTCAAATGAATTGAAATCTAATTCGTTCTGACCGTGATTGAATATAGGCCTACATTTTCCGACTATTTATTTGGGTTTTAATTTTTAGGTAAATGTGTGTGGTTTCGATTTTGGTTTTGACGCGGAAACTGGGCTGTGGTTTAAACACTTGGTTGTCAGTTAGTGTTCTGAATATAATAGGACGCCTCCGTTATTTTCTATATATAGAGCACGGATTCTAACAGTATTAATCACTTGAATCTTATTCTTTTAAAAGCACATTTAATAAATGTCAATATTCTATGTCCTCCTCCACGTTATGCTCTTCAAGAATGCTACAATATCAAGTTTCCGAAAATATTCAGTCAGTAACTGTAGTTAATAATAATAATAATAATGTAAAATATTCAGTCAGTAACTGTAGTTAATAATAATAATGTAAGATATTCAGTCAGTAACTGTAGTTAATAATAATAATAATGTAAAATATTCATTCAGTAATTGTAGTTAATAATAATAATAATGTAAAATATTCAGTCAGTAACTGTAGTTAATAATAATAATAATGTAAAATATTCAGTCAGTAACTCTAGTTGATAATAATAATAATAATGTAAAATATTCAGTCAGTAACTGTAGTTAATAATAATAATAGTAAATTGTAAAATATTCAGTCAGTAACTGTAGTTTATAATAATAATGGTAATGTAAAATATTCAGTCAGTAACTGTAGTTAATAATAATAATAATGTAAAATATTCAGTCAGTAACTGTAGTTAATAATAATAATAATGTAAAATATTCAGTCAGTAACTGTAGTTAATAATAATAATAATGTAAAATATTCAGTCAGTAATTGTAGTTAATAATAATAATAATGTAAAATATTCAGTCAGTAACTGTAGTTAATAATAATAATAATGTAAAATATTCAGTCAGTAACTCTAGTTGATAATAATAATAATAATGTAAAATATTCAGTCAGTAACTGTAGTTAATAATAATAATAGTAAATTGTAAAATATTCAGTCAGTAACTGTAGTTTATAATAATAATGGTAATGTAAAATATTCAGTCAGTAACTGTAGTTAATAATAATAATAATAATGTAAAATATTCAGTCAGTAACTGTAGTTAACAATAATAATAATGTAAAATATTCAGTCAGTAACTGTAGTTAATAATATTAATAATAATGTAAAATATTCAGTCAGTAACTGTAGTTAATAATAATAATGATGTAAAATATTCAGTCAGTAACTGTAGTTAATAATAATAATAATAATGTAAAATATTCAGTCAGTAACTGTAGTTAATAATAATAATAATGTAAAATATTCAGTCAGTAACTGTAGTTAATAATAATAATAATAATGTAAAATATTCAGTCAGTAACTGTAGTTAATAATAATAATAATAATGTAAAATATATCAGTCAGTAACTGTAGTTAATAATATTAATAATAATGTAAAATATTCAGTCAGTAACTGTAGTTGATAATAATAATAATAATGTAAAATATTCAGTCAGTAACTGTAGTTGATAATAATAATAATAATGTCCTTTATTTAAACATGATAGCACAATTAGTTTAAAACTAGTTTACATTGTGGTCCTGAAAACATATATACAGACAGCAGTATTATACAGATACAATATAAAATAGTATATGAAGGTAAGTTGTATGCATACATGTTTAATATATATTAAATAGTATATATTTAAAACTGAAAATAAAACAAAATAAATAAATAAACAAATAAAAATAAAACTGAAATTAATCAAAAACAAATCAACATAGTTTTATTTTCCCGAATGAAAAAAAAATTCTAAGATAAGCGGATTTAAAAGTTTCCAATGCAAGGTGAAGATAACGAACAGTGATCAATCTCATAACTCCTATAAGCAATACAAAATATATAGTTGGGCAAACATGGACCCCTGGACACACCAAAGGTGGGATCAGGTGCCTAGGAGGAGTAAGCATCCCTGTTGGATAATATTTTAAAAATTCTGGCATATCATTCCATACCTGCGAACCGTAAATTGTAAAAGATCTTCTAAAATACTGTGTCTTTACTCTCTGGATATGTAATGAATTACTTTGATTTCATCTGGTAGATCTACTGCTAATTCCATGAACATACTGAAAAACATGTAAATAATCGTGGGTTAGACTATGTAAAACTTTGAAAACAAGAATGATAGTTCTATATACAAAATAGTCTGACAGAGACATCCATCTAAGTTGCTGTATCATTTCTGTTGTAGGTGTATAACAATTTTTATTTAAAATCACTCTTGCGGCTCGCTTTTGAAGTTTGCATAATTTGTAAAAAAAACAAAACAAAACAAAAAAAACAAAAAAAAAAAAAAACGTCCGTGTTTTTCATATTGCCCCAAACAGTAAAACAGTAGTTAAAATGAGGATAAACAATTGTATTGAACATTTTCAGTAATAATTCAGTTGACAAGAATGAACGTAATCTAAATAACACACCTATTTTGCTTGCAAGTTTTTTGGTTAAAATTTCAACATGTTCAGACCACGTGAGACATCTGTCAATATAAACACCAAGTAGTTTTGCACATGATACATTTTCGATGGCGATATTGTCCAATTTTATTGAAAGTTTTCTACAATTTCTTAATCCATTTTCTGTACCAATTATCATGCACTGCATTTTCCTGAGATTGATTGTAAGTTTGTTTTATCCATTCATTCCAAAGTATTCTTAATATCCATATGTAATTTGTTTTCTATAACATCTTTACTTTTATCCGAGACATCTTGGGTTGTATCGTTCACATACAGATGGGCTGCAGAATATTGTAAGCAATCTGGATAGTCATTTATAGAATAAAAAAACAAAGGACCAAGTATTGATCATTGAGGTACTCCTATTGTAATATCTAGTTTGTCGGACTGAATTCCATTCCATCTAACACATTGCGATATATTTGTCAAATAAGATTTAAACCAATTGTATGAATTTTCACACATTCCAAAAGACAGTAGTTTGTTAACAACAAGGAATTTACGGTAAATTCAGATATGACGTGCTCCACCCAAAATTAAATTTATGTAATAACATGTCCTGGCTGTGGAAAACATTATATCGGTGAAACTGGAATTACTCTGCGAACTCGTATACGAGTTCATAAACAACGCATTTCAGCACCCGAATACAGAAAAATTAAAGTTAGTGAACTTATAGATGTGTGTGGCCACGGACAATTCAGTGTATTTCCGTTTTATGAATTGTATACAGAAAATACTATTTCCCGACGAGAAAAAGAAAGATATTTTATTTAATTAAAACCACCTCTCAATAGCTTACTGTGAAATATATTTACTGTTATTATCTATGACATCATAATATGCTTAACGTAAAAACCGTTTCTCTTCATTCGTTTATGACGTCGTTATGTACCTGAAATGTTAGGACGCCTTTATGACGTCAGATTATTTCAAAACTATTTCAAGGACATGCGGGACGATGTGGCCAAAAATAACTCGTCGATGAATATTTGTTCTTTTTTTTTTTTTAGCTCACCTGAGCTGAAAGTTCAAGTGAGCTTTTCTGATCGCTTTTTGTCCGTCGTATGTCTGTCTGTCTGCCTGTCTGTCTGTTAAACATTTACATTTTCAACTTCTTCTCCAAATCCACTGGACCAATTTTAACTAATGTTGACACGAATCATCCTTGGGTAAAGGGAATTCAAAATTGTTCAAATGAGGGCCAACCCCCTTATCCAAGGGAAGATAATAGCAAATCAGTAAAAATACACTGACATTTTTCAAAATCTTCTTCTCCAGAACCAGTAAGCCAATTTCATTCAAACTTAATGCAAATCATCCTTTGTTGAAGGGAATTCAAAATTGTTCGAATTAAGGGACAGGTTCTCTTCAAAGGGGAGATGATCACAAAAGTGTAAAAATAGGGTGGGGTCATTTAAAATTCTTCTTCTCAAGAACCATTGAGCCAGAAGAGTTCAAATTTACATGAAAGCTTTATGACATAGTGCAAATTCAAATTTCTTCATATCATAGCCCCCAGGGGTCGGGTGGGGCCACACTAAGTGAAATCATATTTTATATGCGTTTATATAGGAAAAATCTTTAAAAAATCTTCTTCTCGAGAACCATTGAGCCAGATGAGTTCAAATTTACATGGAAGCTTCCTGACATAATGAAGATTTAAGTTGTTCATATCATGGCCCCCAGGGGTCGGGTGGGGCCACAATAGGGGAAACCATATTTTATATGTGTTTATATAGGAAAACTCTTTTAAAATCTTCTTCTCAAGAACCATTGAGCCAGAAGAGTTCAACTTTACATGGAAGCTTCCTGACATAATACAGATTCAAGTTTGTTCATATCATGGCCCCCGGGGGTCGGGTGGGGCCACACTAGGGGAAACCCTATTTTATATGTGTGTATATAGGAAAAATCTTTAAAAGTCTTCTTCTCAAGAACCATTGAGCCAGAAGAGTTCAAATTTACACGAAAGCTTTATGACATAGTACAGATTCAGATTTGTTCATATCATAGCCAGTCATGACACCTGGAGCTCAGATGCAGACATTATCAAAGAAACTATTTTTACATTCGTTTTAACTGTATTATGAAAACCTTTTTTTCCTTAAGAACCTCTGAGCCAGAAAGTATTTCAATGTACCTGAACCTCCCCAACATAGTGTAGAATCAAGTTTCTTAAAATCTGACATGGCTCCTGAAAAGTTAATGGAATAACAATGGGAAATTCATTTTCCATGTGTTAAAGTGACTCAGGTGAGCGATGTGGCCCATGGGCCTCTTGTTTTCATGAATCACCATCAGAATGTCCTTTACAATGTGAATAGATTTCTTGGCCACTTTCTAGGTATACAAGGGAGATAATAAGATTTGAATTACCCCCCTTTTCGACAATTGTGAATTTTACAATTTGATGGAACTTTTATTTATATCTTTTACAATAATCTTTAAAATATATGCAAAATATAAAATAAATAATGATAATATGCTTAAACATAACTGTATAATAAGTAATTAGGAAAATTTAAGGATTTGGGTAGGAAATTAGTACTCCAAAACAGGGTAGTCCAGATACTAAATGAAGCACTGCTCAAAGACTTGTCAATGATTTTTTTTTGGAAACACTGCAATTAAAAGCTATTCATATACCCAACCTCCTGTGAAAATATGAAGGGATGAAGCCAATCTTGATTTTGAGGTAGGCGTCCTTGAAGTTATTACATTGATATGTTCACTTGGGGTTAGGCTTGGCGAAATATTTGTTATTAATAACTTTCAAGCTTATATTCGTTTCATGTACAACTACTGTTAAGAGTTAAGGGGTAGAGGATAATATCACTTCATTTGCACTACATTCCTAGCATGGACGTTAAGATTTGACAAAAAGTATTGATCTTCGGCATATGGTGGGGGGTAGGGGTGGAGTATTTTTCGCAAACAATGATCGATTATAAAAGCACCAGAATATATAGTTCGTACGTTTCTCAAACAAGATTCGGTAGAAATGTGTGCCCAGTTCTAGTTTCACTACTATAGTAAATACCAACAGACGATCATCATCTTACACTTGCACCGGGTCATTGTTTACGTACGATTGACTTTCTTTTTGTAAATGCCTAGAAATTCAAATTGCATGTACATGTAGGAGCGATTTCGGTGACTAATAGGCTATACTATCAAAATTACTGTGGTGCATACTGTATACATGATATATATACAATGTATATGAAAAGGGAGACTTGTAATAAATATCAAATAGAAATAAAAATTATCATTTGACAAGAATTCAATCAACAGATTTAGACATGACACTTGGCAGCAGTAACAAATTACGACAAAATATGAAGACATTTTCCCCGCGATACAACGTTGTGACGTATTATTTAATTATGACGCCATATAGTGTGTCTGTAGAGCATTGTGATTTTTTTCTCGGAAAGCTTTAACTACGCTGCGTCCGGTTCTAAATTTAGTATAAATTCGCAATCATCACGTGATCATCGTCCCGCATATCCTTAAAATGTAACGCCTGAGGATTATAAAATGAAAGCGCTTGCGTTAAAAATTTAACTTTGTGTACTGTTTATTTTATTTCTTATATATATATATATATATATATATATAAGTCGTTGTGGCCGAGTGGACTTACGCACTGGTTTGATAATCTTGCTAGGCGGTGGGTGCCGTACGTCGTTGGTTCGACCCCGGGCTGGAGCGAAAATTTTCAGTACCTAGTTGTGATTATTTAGTGCTTTATATATATATATATATATATATATATATATTATATATATAAGCACTAAAGTTCCAACAACACACGATATCTCAGAGTGTCGGATCCACAACATGGATACATGGTCAACTACAAAAAATTATACAAAGCACTAAAATGACCAAAGACACTAACAACGAGATTGTCAAATTTTCGGGACGACCCGTTCCTTCTTCAGGACAAACGAAAAGAATTTTTCGGGACGACCCGTCCCTTTTTCAGGACAAACGAAAAAGAATTCTTTTCGTTTGTCCTGAAGAAGGAACGGGTCGTCCCAAAAATTTGACAATCTCGTTGTTCGTGTCGTTGGTCATTTTAGTGCTTTGTATATATATATATATATATATATATATATATATATATATATATATATATAATAATAATAGTATTAAAATTGCAAAAAAAAAATGTCCATGGTATAGGTAATAAGTAGAAAAAATATATTCAACGATGACTAAGTACACATGATCCCCATTTAATTAATTACACATAACGCTTTCACCGTGTAGTTCGGCTCTTCAGAGTACTAGTGTAACGAGTTTTACAAAAACTTGTGTTACACACACTCTCTCTCTCTCTCTCTCTCTCTCTCTCTCTCTCTCTCTCTCTCTCTCTCTTTATATATATATATATATATATATATATATATATATTAAAATCGTGTTTTATTCCTTATTTGAATATGTTCGCCACCATGTATTCTTCAATCTAATTGAAATATGATTTTCTAATTGCCGGAGCGCAGACTATCGCAGCGATTATGAAACATCTCATTTTCATTAATTAATTTGATTATACCATAAATTCATTTTCGCAAGATGGTGCTTTGATTGGGGGAAAATAACGATCAGTGATCAATCTCATAACTCCTATAAGGAGTACAAAATAGAGAATGGGGCAAACACGAGTGTCACTTAATCAAATACAACGATCCTGTAACACACCAGTTGAGCTCATTTGTCAAAATATATCCTGTGTTTAGTATAGAACGTGCGGTGTTTCATACAGACGATTTCATGATAAACGAATTACCACAGTCGTCAAGGTCACTCACGTATGTTTTCTGGATAGATTGATGAGGGTTGATTACGTTGTCTAATTTCGAAGATTTAATCAGACTAAATTCAATTGAGATACATTGTGCTGGTTTTGAATAGGGAATTAATTTGATTACACAGTTTAATTCCATTTTAAATCGCTAAAACATATTGACCAAAATGTTGTTCTTTTTTTATGTCTTACGAAGATATTTTCCGGCGATAAATTTGCTCCAGAGTAAATTTTCCTCCTGACAAAACCCCGCATTTACTCAAGATATTTAACTGTACAGCGGATGTTCTTCGGATATGGTCAATTTCCCCATCTATGTGTTTCCTTTTACGACTTATCAGTTGAAAGTTTATATAATTTGTTTCTGGTGAAATGTTCCGTCATCCGTGTACCCCTTGACAATTATTGCTCAACTGTTGGTGTGTCGTTTTTGTTTCAGCCATATTAGTCAGCATTTCACAAATTATACGGTCATCATACACTTGTAACATTGCAACACACGTTTAACATATCAGTCGCATAACAATCCTACAACCTATCATTGGGTCAAATGCTGTCACACCCGCCGTGAGCCCTATATCCTGATCGGGTAAACGGAGTTATCCGTAGTCAAAATCAGTTTGCGAAGAACGGTCTGACAATCGGTATGAAACATGTCAGACAACATTCGACCCAATGATAGGTTGTATTGGCAAACCAGATCGTTATAATAACATATTATTAAACTTTGTTTTGAAATATATGCCGATCATGTAAATTCATACGATCCTGTCACCAAATAATCCCTCACTCGGGGTTTCTTGACACCAAATGTTCTTATTACGTGAACAGTTGATTAGTTCATTAACGGTAATTTAATTTTGTGACATGATCGTCATTTCATGGTTAGAATTTTGATTTGAAAGTCGGTCAATATAAATAGGACAAATTGAATGTTCTGAGCATTTTGCACTCACGTTTTCCATTCAGGAGTAATATACATGTACATGTGATAGAAATTAACGCAAGTCTCACGAGAATAACTAATAAGTAGCAAGAAACCAATGACAACGTGTCTTACATTATAAGGTAATTCCCCAAATCGCGTCAAATAACGTTAGAAACGTTACTCACGAGTCACGAATGTTATCACACATTCAACGAACCCGATAACATTTTGGTGAATTTTGTAGACTGTATTAGGACTGATTGTTTGAAAGCAAACAACAAAAAATTAGAATAAAAAAAACAACAACATACGAATCGCAATAATGCAAACAAGCCGGTTTTATACAAGACAAAGCTCGGGAGAGAAAATGCTTATAGTTATATACATCGCGAAATCGTAAACTCTCCATACATATTGCGTTATGACACACAGTCGTTCAGTAATTCCCGTGAGATTTCTGCAAGTATTACAGATTAAGATGTTAAATCGTGTTGCAAACTTTGAATGCATCTTTTGTAGGCCATTTCTTTTGTGTGATTTCTGATCATTAATGAGGTAGAAATATCGAATTCAACAAAATGCACATTTTTATGTGCTACATGCAATTACAGTCATATAATTTTGTTATGTTTTCTCTATAATTTATTTAAATTTCTATGAAAGAATACGATCGATGTTGTCATAATCTAAATAAGATATATGCATAATCTAAAGATATATTGACATTGTAGCCCCCCTTGCATTTTTAAAACATTTTTTACACGACAAAATCATCGCTTTCGAGGCCCCCCGAATCCATAATAAGAGCATCTATTTTTCATACAAAATAGATGTATTTATTTTACGAGAAATACTCGCATTTAATACGGTAGTTCCGAGATCCCCAAGAGTTATTTCCCTTTGTCGAACTCTTCCGAAAATTATGACGTAAAATATGATGACAGTGGGTACATTTACTAATTATTATCGTTGTATTGTTTCTTAAAAGATGATATCCAGAGTTTCTGAGACCATCCTATCTCAGGGAAAAGGCAACTTTAGTGAGTTTATAAGTATTGGATAACAAAATGGCTCAAACAAATATTGTTAGTTGCCATCTTTCTTTGATAAAAGCGTCACTCATGTAGAAGAGGAAACGAATAATGATTCAATAGCAATCTGATGATCTTATTCAAACAAATTATGCTTGATATGGCCAGAATATGAATACCAGTGATTGATATAAATAAAAGTTACGCTTTTATTACATTAATCGTACGTAATCGTTATGTACAATGCCAGTCTACGATATAATGTATATATTGTGTACCCACCTTACGTCATAAAATGCGAAAGAGTTCGACAAAGGGAAATAACTTTTGGGTAACTCGGAACTTCCGTATTCGGGTGCGGGATATTAGGGCCCCAATGAATAAGTACGATGTGCATCACATCGGGATCGGCCTCTTTTTTGTTTAGATTCTATCCAGCGCCCTATGGCGTTCCCGCCTGATGTCGAACGTTCGGTGATGTAGCTGTTACTGCCTTGTTTTGGTGACTTGGGTCTGCCGCGGCCGGGGTTCGGGCCTCTGACCTCCCGCATGTGGGACAAGTGCTCTACCTTTAGACCACCATGGCGGTCAGATCAAACGTACATTCCTTAGGAGAAGATATGACCCTATGTGCGGGGTCCGTCAACCTCATTATCATAGTAGAAGTTTACTATCAAAGGATATGGCCATGTGGTTAGTGTTTTTACAGTCTTGAATTTGTCAGGGACACTGCTGGATCAAATGTCTGATCTAGGATGTGGGGCCTTTTTTCTGGGATGTGTATTTCTTCCATTGCCTTAATATTGGATAATCATGAATTTATGTAGAAGTTGAACTTCACCTTTTTCAAGATATTATCCATAGTGGTCAGAGCAGTTATGGTATCTTGTAAATATCTTTCATTGGTTAGTGTTTAGTAATAGAGCTATAATTCTAAGAAGGTATTGGAATTGGGGACACATTTTGTGTTGAAATTTCTATTAATTATTGTCATCTCCGGTGTTCGACACCAAATACAGAGTACGATTCTCAATTTGCAGGAGTCAGTCAACTTCATTCACATACTATGAAATAAAAATATCCCAGTTGCTAGAAATTGAATACAACGGGTGTCAGTTTAATTTAAAAAGATAGTGCATAGTCTGGTTATCTCACATCTGCTGATCTGGGCGACATAGTAAATCGTCTTGTACAGTTGGTAGCATACTTACCAAGTTAAAGTTGCTCTTGTTGGGTAGCCAGAGTTCATGACTATTGGTTTCTAGTAAATGCAAAATTAGAATGATGTGCTTTTTATCTTGACAAGATCCTTAAAGTTCATGAAGCCCATATTTTAGATGTTTAGTATCCTAACAGGAGTGTGCTTCAATGCCTATGAAACCCCATGATGAAACGGGGTGATGAAAGTCTAAGATTATGCCTTGTATGGAGTGTATTGAAGGTCCATTAAATGTCCAAATAAATAGGGAAAACTAAGAAAGGATTGTATTTTGTGTGGTTTTGCCCTGTGTTTAATTTGGACCCAATTTTGGGGGTATTGTGGTTTATTAATCGCTACAGCATCAATTTCCATATTGTTTGGTTACTTGTTTTAATCATGCCCTAAATATTGCAGAAACAGGTAATGCTAGAAGATGGTGTTTTGATTCAACCATCTTTGAGCTAGCTTTCACAGCTTTTTGGTTGAGTAAAAGGAGTTTTGCATGTGGATCTGGTGGCTGAGATACCCTGGTTTGAAATGCTTCAACTTCAAGATAAATGTTTATATCTTGAGGAATAGGAAATTTAATTCTCAATGTGGGTATGATCTTAGAGAGTGGGACATTCCTCTGCATACATTTTGGTTAATTATTCGAAATGCCAGTAATTGATTAAACCATCAATTCTCCACAAATATTTATGTTTCCTAATACATCCACTTTCAAAGTGGATGTATTACAATATGACAAGGCATTGGAGATATACTGTTCCCAAGTCAATAGTGTAGTAGGTAAGTCCATGCTGCAGGTAAGGAGTACGGTGAATGTAGTTTTGTTATGACGTGTCCCTCAGCAATATAATGAGAACAGGGTTTTTATGTGTTGAATCCTGGAAAGTGCAGTGTTTCCTTAAATTTAAGGAAATTAAGCGAGGTCGGTCGTGGGTCAGTTGATTGGTGGCTCCCCCTTTGGTGGGATGACTGCAAAAAAGGCTAACCTGTTTGCAGCCATGTGGCGTTTGCGCACACCAAGTCAACTGATTCTATATGCATTGGTGTATTGCCAGTGAATTTGAAACTATTCTATGATTTGTGACTGTGATTTGGTGAAACTTGTTGTTGAAAAAATGAGTGCTTTTATCATAATGCATTGCATAATTGTGCTAAATATTGGGTTAATTTAACATACTCTGATTAATTAAGTAACCATCCGCGGTTGACCCGGGGTGGTCTTTTCTGAACTTGTTAATGGATGTTGCATTTTGTGTTGATGTTGCTTTTGTGTTGGATTGCCCATATGAGTTGTTATTGAATGTCATCCCACAAATTCGTGCTTTATGCCACGGCCAATACTCGCCAAATAATGTTTAAACTGGTTTTGCTTGTCTGTTTATCTGTATAAATAAATGCGCATATACATGTACAATGTACACTGTATGTGCATGTCGCTGTTGTGTTTAATGATATCAGGGTGTTCAATTCAGATCATACGCTGACAGATTTGTCACATATTCAGGTCCTATCTCTAGGCCTAGGTGCCATACGTTTGGGTTCTTGTACGTACAGTATGAATCATGGGTGTTGTAATATAAAACAATTTTCTGGCCGGACACGACCTTTACTGATGTTTGATTAAAACGACTCGGAATGTACGCAGTAGTTACATGTCATTAAGACTCACATCGCATAGTGTATCGAATTGTTAAAAACTACCAGGGACTGAAAATTACCAAGTAGGCGAGGAATGCAGAATTCGGGTGTTTTAAAATATTTGAATTTTCCAAAACTTGTAACTTGAGCATAGGTTAGCATTCTCTGAATGAGCGTTAAAAATGTAAAAATCATTCTGATGTACATCACTTTGTTCCAACTAGCTGCAGAACTGTAGTTCTCTGAAAAAATATTTTGACATAACAGAGAGCTACAGAGCCACCCCTTATAAAAACCTTCGATTTACGGCGCACAAAAAGCTGCGCACGGTTGAGGCCTTAAATCGTTGTATTCTTGAGTTACTGTCTCATAAATTTAATATCAACAATTTTTTAACATATTTTCCTACTATATTTGTGTCTAAACATACCTTCAAATATTCATTAAAGCTCCACACGACCTGAAAACTCCCAGCTTCAAATGATTTCGTTTGTTGACGTAGCCATGTGAGGTAGCCGGGTCAGTTCGTACCCTGTTGTTGTTGGTATATATTCATAAAATTCGTTATATGTTATGTATTCGCTCTTCATTTATTATCAATACGAATAATTTATAGAAATTAAAAAATAAAGTTTTTCTAAAGGTAAAATAAGCTCTTGATTCATGAAAATGCTACCAAAGTCCTTAACACTCGTGTGGCAGGGATGGAGACCGGACCAAACTAATGAAAGCCGCATTGCCGTGAGTTTAGCTATTTGAATAATTATTATTTAAAGGCACTGGGATGATATATTATTTAGAATATTTAGCTAAAATATTTGTGGGGATATTAGTTCACATCTAGACGTTATTGTGCAAGTATGAAAATTAACCAGGATTCGAATTGACCGGCTACCTAACATGGCTACGTCAACAAACGAAATCATTTGAAGCTGGGAGTTTTCAGGTCGTGTGGGGCTTTAATGAATATTTGAAGGTATGTTTAGACACAAGTATAGTAAGAAAATCTGTTAAGAATTTTTTGATATTAAATTTATGAGACAGTAAGTCAAGAATACAACAATATAAGGCCTCAACCGTGCGCAACTTTTTGTGCGCCGTAAATCGAAGGTTTTTATAAGGGGTGGCTCTGTAGCTCTCTTTTATGTCAAAATATTTTTTCAGAGAGCTACAGTTCTGCAGCTATGTTCCAACTAGATCTGGCGACATAATTTTATTTTTTCATCTATTGTGACGTCATGTCAGTATCCATGTGACGTAGGCTATGGATTTAATAAGCTCCATAGTAAAGTTAGGATTTTTCTAACTTCAAACCCAACCCCTAAAGCTTACGACAATCAATGAAAATGGTTTTTAGCTCTTTGAAGGTTAACTTTTTTAAAACTGTTTTTGTAAAACCACCCTGTAATATTTCTTGAAATGGTAATTTAGTAATGTAAATGATGAATAAAACATGTTTGCTGGGATTGAAATTTTAGACACCATTTTCCAATATGCGTTTTTTCAAGGTTTTTAACCTAGACGGGTCATTGGGCTCTCAAATTATCCGATACCCTATTTACTTCTTATGTCAAATGATTGCTGAAGTGTAAAGGTAAAACATATTGAAATGTTTAAAAAATCTGAAAGTTTTTGAAAACACAATTATCCGGATATGGTAGGCTACGATTAGTCAAAATGTTATTATTATACGTGCATTTTCATCATCTTGAAACCAAGAGCATGGTTCAGTAGATGAAAAAATATTGAAAACAGTCAAATGCAATACATTTTCTTCAATTCCTATGAAAGAAACACATATCTATCGTTTAAATAAAGACAGTGTCTTAAAATGTATGTATATTAACACTGCTTGTTTTAAAGTGATATGTTCTATTTTTAGCAGTGACTGTATTCTGGGAAAGGCCGCTAAACATATTTTTCTTCGGGAATTTGGTCAATATACATCCTTCGTCGATAAAATACATGCAAATTTTAATATAAATCGGTAGATGTGGTATGGGAAATTACCTTAAAGAGGTGGAACTAAAGTGATTTTAACTTTTGTGAGCAACAATACGAAATCGCTAATATGATTGAACCCTTAACCAATAAGAATCTAGGTCACCATTTAGTACGCGGAGTATATGTAACCTCGAGAAAGTCACGCTCTATTAAAAGTCCAAAGCAGTGAGAGGTTTGTACTATTTTGTGAGTAACTTTAAAAGTTCCGTTTTACACAGGTAAAATTGCAACATATGTTTGGATATTCATATGCCCAATGAACATATGATTTTATCATCATATGGCGAACATATGTTTTGAACATATGTTTAACGTATGTTTGAAACATATTGAACATACTGCAAACTTCAAACATAAGATTAACACAAGGTGAAACATTTATATGTTTAACATGATAAACATATGAAATTTGAACATATTGTAACGGCCAAGCGATTGATTTTATAGTAGCTGCCACCAGTTGTCTTCCTTGACAACAATCCAATATTTTGAAAATTGACTCTGATGTAAAGTTTACTAATTTATTGAGTTATGTATAAGTTAGGTGAAGTTTGTTATACAACAATGTAATACTCCAGAAATATTTCTGGGACTTCATGCACAGAATATAAAAGAACAATCGTAACAATATCTCTTACAATAGAGTTATAGCGACTGAACCTGGTGCCAATATTGTATGAATTAATACTAAGTTATAGTCTGACCCAACCAATGAAAGGTGAAGATAACAAATCCATATACAATAACTTATCATTAGTATAAAATAATAATTGGTTCCCCTCTTTAGATTGATTAGTTGAATTGTTACTTCTATGAATAATATTCTGAATCTTACACTTACTATTAAATTGTGACTTTACGCCAGTAATTCTGAACACAGGTACTGGGAATGATTCTTAATCTAAGTAATTACTTAATCTAATCCTAATTAATTAATTAATCTCCAGATCAGCCTTATCAGGCAACACTGGGAACGTCCTATTCGTAAAGTAAAATTAGCTATCTCCCAGAATCTTGTCGGATTCTGACTTATATACCCTTTCTTAAGTCCGGGGCAACAGACGGGACAACCCCACCAGGGACGGGGCAACGCACGTACAGACTGGTCAACCCCAACTTTCCCCGGACAATCCAAATCCCCATCAAACCAACCCCGGCTAAGTATTCTACGGGACTATATCGTTTATCTATAACTAAAATAACTTAAAATGAAGTCTATAAATCCAATTATAATAAAGATCAAACACTTACATTATAAGCACTCTTCGTAGTAAAAACAGCCGTCTGCAACCTAAACAACTTTGACCCGAAGATCGGGGTCAAATAAAAATAGACGCGGCCCCAACTCTGACTTTTATAAACAAATATGGCACCTAATACGAACAACGTGATTGTTTATCACATTAAAAATCGCTATATACACAAATATATGTGGATGAACACCATGCTACTGAAGTAATCAGCGTAAGTAGGCAATAGTCATATTAATAACTTGTGGTTTTACATACAACCCTTTGATTAAAACTATAAATAACACCGGTAACATCGAGTGTATAAAATAACACATGACACATATGCACATGTATGTAAACATACTCAGTCAACGACTGGAAATAACGAGAAAAGATCGTAAGGTATAAATACATATAATCAAGCTTGCAATATTAGCTAAAGAATGCCATTTTCCTACAATATGATTAACGTATGACAAAAAAGGGGTTGGGGTATATGTTTTATAATGATTTTTGCTTGTTGGAATATCCCCCCTCCCTCCATCAAAATCGCTGCATTGGGCCTAGACCCTGTTCTACAAAAGAACTTACAACTAAGACTAAAATTGTTACAGAACAGAGTTTAAATTTAAAAATCTCATCACCTTTATAAATAAATCACAAGGTTTTGACACAGTCTGAGCAAACCGGTTTTATAGTATAAAGACTCTTTGGACTTTATAGTCGTAGGTTCTATTGTTTGACGTGATCCTAATCTGTAACAAGTATAACAAATATGACGTGCAATTATTTTGAATTACGTTTAACGCTCGCGGAGACAATCTTGCAAAACAGCTTTGTAATTATATCCGTCGACGTAATTTACACGCTTGACACTCGCTGTTTATAAAATCCATGCAATTAAAGCATCGATGTAACTAAGAAGATTCAGAACACGTGCGGGTATTGGCAGACAATCGATGTGAAAGACTTTCCAACAGTAAGTAGAAAAATGGAATTAATGTCAAGTATAGGCTTACATTCAAAAGTATGTTTTTTGTATATAAAGTCAGGTTCTAAGCAGTGTAGGCATACATATCAGAACTAAACAAGGAAAGAAGACTAACCAGAAACGACGCTGTAATTTTTGTAAACGTTTTGTTAATATCAGGAAGGTTTCTATATTCAGCCGAAACATTTGTATATTGGGCATAGCTGATTTAGTATTTACAAGTATATTCTTTATATTGATATTTAGAGCAATCAATAATCCCAACAACTAACGGGGAACCTGCTCGTGGCCGTGAAGATACAGCTGTTTACCCGAAACATCACTAGAACCTCAGGACAAAGTCATGGAAGATTCTCAACAATGTGTAAGTTCAGTTCATATAAAATTCTCATTTATTGTTGAAAGAAGTCAACAGGAACAATTACTACATTTGTAGATCAAGATATTAGACATATTTTAGACCCCCTCCCCAAACAACACCCTTAATTTTACGCTTACTACATTAGATAAACAAAATATGTATATATAGACATACTATATTTGAATGCAATGTTAATGACAGTAATCAATGCAACCACACAAAATGCATATTTGTGTCCAACGTCCAGGACCCCCCCCCCCCCCCCCCCCCCCCCGACTTAGTCTGTAGGCTTTTTCCCGTCTTTTAAAAAATTGTCATGTTTCTTACTTAATTTAAATGCTTTATGGGCCCAGGATTGGTTTAAGAAATGTTGTAATGAAATGAAAATCATTATTAAATGTCATGGTCAAACTTTGTGAGAATCAAAATGAAATGATGTGGTGTAAATGTATCTAGATTATTTTATATTTTATTGGGGGAACCCCATAAGTGGATGCAGTGGGGTATCAATTTATATAAACAAGTATCTTAGTGTCTTCTTTCAGAAATAAGTAGACAGCAAGAAAGTTGATACATAGGGCATTGCAATCAAGCAGACACTACTACGGGATGTGGATTAAAGTTACTCACAATATAATCATCCCTACAACAGTTACTGCCAGAAAAAGAGCACCTGACAATAATGCTGGTAATTTAATTTTTATGTTCACCAAGTACTACCTTTCCTTTCTATTTAGTGAAAAAATATCTTAATAGGTATGCCAATGAATTGGATTTGAATGAATTGATCTTACGTATATGTAAATTATTTGATATTTTGTGCAGGTATACACGCACGGATGTATTTATATTTTATGTGATATTTTTGCATGCTTAATATTAATATAATATTATTAGAAATAAATGTACAGCTGTATGTGTCTAAAATAAGTATTGATTGTTCCTCCTTTCATTTCAGGTGCAGCGCAAACCGAATAATAACTATGTAATAAATAAATGCTGATTCCTTCCGACATGAATTGTTTCGTTTTTTTTCTGGAAAGGTACTTCGAAATCACATGTATGACCAAAAGATGGTAAACGTTGATGGCATGTACATCAACATCAGGGGGATTATGTAAACAAAATACATATTTATTTATGACGGAGTAATACTAACATTTATCTACTGTATATTATCAACAAATAGGCTAAACAAAAGTTCGAAAACATATATGCTGTGTGTCCCTTCAAGATTATCGTGTTTCAAAACATGTTGAACATATGTTTAGCATATTCTGAACATGTTAATTATATGTTTAATACATGTTAAACATGTTTAATATATGTTAAACATATGTTGAACATATATTAATCATATCTTTGATATATGTTAACATATGTTTAATATAAACTTGATGTTACAATAATAAGAAAAAAACATGTGAATATCACATGAACAAATTATATGTTTTTCATAAGATAATACAAACATATGTTATTCATATGTTTAACATATGCTAATCATATGTTTGAAAACATATGTTGACCTTTAAGTACTCCTTTTATATGATTAACATATGTTTGAAAACATATGTTAATCATATGTTTGACACATGATAAACATATGTTGCAATTTTACCAGTGTAGTGGTTGCTTAATTACAGTATTAACTTTTTTGCTGTTTACTTATACCTGAAAGAAAAACATAACCATGATGCTTGTTTACATGTATTGATACCCCACTGCTAACACTTATAAGGCTTCCCCCCAGTAATGGTGATGCAAAATAATATTGATACATTTACACCACATCCTACAATTTTTATTCTCAAAATGTTTGACCTTAGCATTTCTTAAATAATTTTCATATCACTACAATGCAAGGTTTCGTAAACCAATCATGAGTCCATAATGCATTTAAACTAAGTAAAAATATGATAATTTTATTATGATTATGATAATTATCCCACAGAATATATCTTCAAATGACATACAAAACGAGACTTAAAAGGGGTTAATGTTCATTGTGGATGTAAACATTGAAAGTTGTAGTTAATCCCTACTGTAAGTTGCATGTAATCTGGTGTTGTTTGTCAGTAAATTGCTCCTGCGATGGAGCCCTGGAAAAATGTATGATTAGTGCAAAACTCATTCGAAAGGTGCCGGGGAGTCCTGGAAGCCGGAAACATATACGCTTTTTGTGTGGTTGCATTTTGTGTGGTGTCATTAGCCACGGACAATGATATCGCCTGGGTTCGAATTTACTATTAAATAGTAAAGATATAGAACCCCAAATATATTAGCATAATTTATGTACTATAATGAATTGATATTGGTAAAAATAACATTTGAGTATCAAAATCGTTATGTGTGGTTTGATTTTGGGGGGTAATACTCCGGTTTCGAGATACGCTCGAGTTATTTCCCTTTGAAGAACTTTCGTACATAGTAAGGCGCGAAACAACTTGTTTACATGCGGGAGTGGGGCGAATATTCATCACTGCATAAGTGAATGTACCCATTAAGTTTGTCATACGCTGTTTTATCACCCCGAATTCAAGTGATAAGTATTCAGGTAGTAATTAGATACATGGAATTCTTATTACATCACGTAATTTTATTGGTCGTAGGTGTCATATTCTGGATATTACTTTCAAATATGACATTGTTTTTATGTTTCTGCTTTTGTAAAACATTTCTTTCAATAGTATTTTGTGTTTCTAATATTTACATATTTAAAAAGAAGCCGCTTTTAATACATTTTATCGTCTTCCTCACTGACTGTAGGTTCACCCTGTCCCACTTAGGCCCTCAAAATTCTACTAAATGTACCTCCTACACAAAAGAACTCTTATCTCGAAACTGACGTATTCCACCGGTCGAAATTCCTGTGATTAGTGAAAGTGCAGAGTGTTAACGACTTGCAGTTACTTGGAACTATTACGGACTACAGTTTATTGAACCGATATTGACAGTTCCATCGCCAAACATTCGTCATTAGGTGTGAATGTCATGGTTTCGCAGAGATGACCTTAAAAACGGATGATGCATGCCACAGAAGATGTGGTACGCTAGAGAACCCTCACCGGTTTTGGTGACGTTTCCATGACTTAGATATCTAGCTCCAGTTTTTGGCACTCTAGTTTTCCCTTTAGCTCTTACATGTTTATAGGTATTGTTATTTCGAATTTCCAAAATTTCGGCTTGAGCATTACTGAAGAGACATTGTTTGTCGAAATACGCATCTTGTTTTAAAAAATCGGGTTGACGTGTCCGGTTAAACAGAAAATAAAAGAAAACCTCTAACTTTCAACAAGATAAATTCAACCGTTCGTTAAAATTTACCTCTCGAGAACCACATAGATACGGTTTGTCAATTTCACAGTACACATTTCCTTAAGTAGTATATATTCCAGTTTGTTTAAACAATGCTCCCTAAAACCAAGTTAAGATCACAATGGGAATTTTGTGAATTGATGCTTAAGAAAAACTATGTTCATGTATTGTAAAGAACAGAGCTCCAATTTAGTTAAAGGATGTGTATGATGTGCTTTCCTGTATATTGGGTAATATTCAGAACCAATTTTTGTTTTTGTTTATCTCTCTTAAACCAGGCAAAGGGTGCACTTGTTATAGTATACAATAAAGATCTTAAACTATATGCATTTAACAATTGGCGATATACTTTGTGCAGAATTCATATTCAAGTGTCAATACTTCGGATGTAAATAGGGATTATTAGAATACTTTAAGATATTTCAAATAGCTTTATAAGTTTACATGCATCCTCTGACAGGTTGTGTTCAATGTCTGGAGTTGCCACGTGATAGTTCTAACTTTATGACCAGGTTACGCCCACAGCTTTGAGTATCTTTGTCACAACAACGTGACACTGATGATGACCTTCGTGACCTATGTACCTTACACATTGTATGTTCTGTTTCAAATATCGAATTGAACGTCCAGTATGATAACCAAACATAAAAGAACCATTCTTATAAGTACGTCCTAGCTGTTACGTAATGTTCACTTTCAGTATTATATTTCATGAGTTTCCCCTATGCTACATATTCAATAGTTCTCCACTATGGACAGTTACGTTTTTATAAAGACTTGTTGTGATGTATGCGCTTCATAAAGGTATTATCAATGACAGTGTCGCGCCGGTAAGTGAGAAAGTTTCCCAGTTTACTTTCGGAAGGTCGGTGGTCTCTTCCCAGGTGCATTGTATCTGGGTTCTCTCTTCCACCAACAAAAACTGGGCGCCACCATATAACTGAAAAATTGTTGAGTGTGGCGGAAAACATCAAAAATCAATCAATCAAAATCAATGACAATGTGTGCCAGATCTTACCATTTCTCAATAACGATGTATTGTGTGACCTCAAATTATCTTTAAGAGCACTAATGATTTAGCAAGCGTGTTCAATTTAGCAATGTTACTTTATGACAAGCTGGTAGGAGGTTGGTTTACGTAACTTGTGACGTCGACCGCAAGCCGGAACGGAATTACCTCCAGGTATGTAGCTTTCTGGGGAAAACTGTGATAACTTACAGAGCTACATACTCACCACTTTTAAAACGTTCAATATACGGTGCAGAAAAATGCCCATATTTGAGGTCTTATATCGCTCAGTTATGTAGGTTTTTTTTCCTGAGCTGTAAATCGAAGGTTTGTACAAAGGGTGGATCTGTCTTTCTCTTGTCTTACCAGATAGCTATAGATCTGCAGCGAGGGTGGAAGTGCGTAACTAAATGAGTATTTTTTCTGCTTGTACGGCTATACACACATTCATTGGATCGTGATTATAGTGAGGTGAAGGTGGTTTTATGTTTTTTTTTGTAGGCTTGAGAGGTGAGAGATTCAATTTGAGTCACAATGCACGAAGGGATGAAAACGAAACAAGCAAACAATCTTTATGACTTATCTATAGCTATGTTTCTTAACCTCTTCGTAAATGAATAAATATATAGCAGTGATATGTCATGTTCTCTTTAATGAAATTCATCAACGTTAACAATTATAATTCTTTTTCTCAGCTCCTATCTAATCTTTTCTAATGAGTTGAATTTCGCGCCTATTTGTTATTGATGAAAATATTGAGACCCAAGCACCCTCACCACCACAATCATTTTAATCATTGTCATTATATCACTAATATTCTAATACTATTCTTATTTAGTCCTGCATATAGCGCGTATAATGCATGAATTGATGTCTGTGACCCTTAAAACGAGGTGAGCGCAATGGTGTTGTTGATGAATACATTTCAAGTTTGCTCTACATTGACATAATCAATGTTACTTTATGACAGACGTGTTAACAGACTACAAGTGCACCGATCGTTTCTATCTGTGATGTATAACGTATTAGAAATAAAAATGTAACAGGTGATAGCCATCATACAGTTTAGGCAAAACAAAAATATTAATATCACAGAAAAAAAATGAAATTACTATCAATCAATTGAATTGCGTTTTAGGAAAACAATTAAGTTAAAAAAGAAGGCCAAACCTCTATCGAAAATTAAAAGAAAAACAAATCAGTAAATTACTATTCACTTGTGTGTATTTGGTATTGAAATTCATAAACCTTATCCAGTATATCTTGTAAATTTCAGATGCATTCTCGTTGATGTTCATAAGTACATTATAATGAAAAAAAGACTATATTGACAAAATGCAGTACTGACACCCAGTCAAACGTTCAGCGTGTGTTTTAGGTGTTCAGTTGTTGAAAACTAGTGAAACTATAATTACCTGTACCGATGTTTTTGTTTTTAACTCTTTACTATCAAAACAAGACGGAAACGTATCTAGGTTATTTCAAATTGTTTTAGAACATTGACAATTGAATCTATCGAAGTAAATGGAAAATATATCTTTACCCTTTTTTTTCAAATTTAATTCGTGTATTAATATTATTTCTATTCTATTTATTTTGCCGATGAATGCGAATGCTTGAGTTTACGAGCGTACACGCAAATACGCCCATGGGAAGGTGTTGCCTTTCGTGAATTATTATTGCTTGCCTGATATCCATCACCTAACAAAATGTTCTGGATTGGAGATTGTGAGGTAATATAACACAGAACGTAAACATACAGCTTGCAACTCCGCAGGGAATAATTTGCATATTAATTATGATATGAAATACATGTATAAAAGATACGTAAACGATGATTTTGAAATCAGATGGAACACGGTAAGGTTTTAAAACAATTGCAATCAAATTTGAAAACGGTTATCTTAAGTCTTAAATTGGGTTGTGTTATCACCTGTTTTTTGTTTTATTTTTTCTGTTTATTTGGTAAATTATCTGTAACTATGTGCGACCCATTCATAGATATGCTATCTTTTGCGCAGCTAATTTGTTTTCGATATTTCCAAACATAATATCATAGACTAAACGTGAAATACTCTCTTTACAAATTATGACGTGCATTATGTGATTTAATATGGGACACTAATTTTGACCATGGATTACTCTATATACCTGATCAAGACCGGGCTCAAGACGGCTGTGACCGGTCGACAGGGGATGTTCACTCCTAGACACCTGCTCCCTCCTATGATATGTCTAGGGGTCCGTGTACGCCCATTTGTTTTTATTTTGTAATCCTTGTGAGAGTTATGGGATTGATTACTCTTTGATATCTACGCCTTTCATTGAATTGAAGGTTTACCGCTAGTTTGTTTTTCAACGATTCTAAAACCTTAATGCATATGCTGCATATACACCTGTGCATCAGACAATGTATATGTTATATATTTGTATGTATAACCAATGATTTTGTTGAATTAAAGTAATCGAAACGGAAATTTCTATTATTTTCAGGATCAATAAGATGGGCGATTTTACAGCCAGGAATGCTATTTTCTTGCTCTGCTTTGTTGCTTTCACCTCAGCAGGTATGGTGTTTTGTTTTTTTTTGTTTGTCAAAATCAAATAATCAAAACTCATCAACTATTGCATTATGAAATTATCATTTCTCATATCATTCTGAATGTTGTATTCTTTATATGAATATATACATATTGATCACTGGTCGATAATTTCACCTTTTTATCATTCTTTGATTGTATTAAAATTGGATAAACAAATATTATCAAATATTGCATGATGAAATTCTTATTCATTACGTCATTTTTTCTTTGACAATTTAATATTGCATATATTCAATGATTTTAAGCTTAGATCATTAAGAAAATGTGTTATAGAGTTCCTCATCGACAATATCGTCCTGGTCTTTGGTGATCAGGTCTTCAAACAGTCTGTTGAAAGTCTCATGGGCACGATTTGTGCTCATTCGTTAGCTGACCTGTTTCTGTAGTGATATGAGACAACATTCATTCAAAAATTCCTATGTGAGAAGAAAAAGTTTCATGTTGTGGCCTTCAATTTGACATTTAAATATATTGTCGATGTTTTATCTTTTACATGTAACAATGGCTAAATATCCATCCATATCTCGATTCGATATTATATCCCTGTGAACTAGAAATAAAAAAAAACTGAGTCGTTTATTTCTGCTTCATACTTAGATGTGTTATCACTGAAGAGACATTATTTGTCGAAATGCGCATCTGGTGCATCAAAATTTGTACCGTATAAGTTTTATATTATGACCCCTGTGTCGAGGCCACTGCTGGTGGACTGTTAGTCCCCGACGGTCTCTACAGCCCAGCAGCTAAGTACTTCGTTACTAGCTTGAAAATACAGATGTATATATAATTGCTGTTATAAAATTTAGAAATTCATTTCAAAATTAAGGATTATCTCCCTCACGCATAACTCTTATCCTTCGACGAATTTAACTCCACTTTTTTTGTACACTGTTTTCCCCTATAATAGCTCTAAAACTTCATTGTTATTTCGGATTTCAAACATTTCGGTTGAGCATCACTGAAGAGACATTGTTTGTCGAAATGCGCATCTGGTGTATCGAAATTGGTACTGTATAAGTGTTATATTGAAAATAGATTTTAACGGCAAACTAGCGACTCAACTTTATGTTGAACACTATTGTTTCAAACTCTCTATCGTCAACTTCCCATATTCATGTAGCGATATTCCTTTATCACCTGCATATGATGTTTATATCTCTCAATTTATTCAATACACAATAGCTTGTTCTGCATATGATCAGTTTTTAAATCGAAGCAGGTTAATGACATACAGGTTGATGGTGCAGAGGTTTCCAGAGTCTCGTTTAAAGTTAGTATTTTGCAAATGTTATAGTCGCTATAGCAATCTAGTTTGTCTTTAAAACCTACCATTGGGTTAAATGCTGTTTGACGTGTTTCATACAGATTGCTAGGCCATTCTTTGCACACTATTGTTACCGACATAGATTTCCGTTTACCTGATCAATGTATTGGGCTCATGCCGGGTATAACCGGTCGATAGGGATATTTACTCCTCATAGGCACCTGATCCCGTCTCTTTTATGTCCAGGGGCCGTGTTTGTCCAACTCTCTATTTTGTATTGCTTATAGGAATTATGGGATTGATCGCTTCGTTATCATCGCCTCCCTTAAGCGTTCCGAAAATCCTTTAATCGTTATAATGATCTTATTTGCAAATAAAACCTGTCATTAGGTTGAGTGTTGCTTCTTTGTGTTTCATATCAATTATTGAGCTATTCTATACATTTTTATTTTGACTTAAATTTCCTCCATTTATCAAGACATCAAGACAATAGGTCAACAGGCATTCCTCCTAGGCACTTTATTCCCCAACTGATGTTTACAGGGTTCTTTTCCCCCTACCCAACATCTGAAAGATAGTGCAATCATCCGCGGGGATGTAACTAAATTTACAAGATTCATAAATTTAGAAAGTGATTTTTTCCAGAAATGAGTACGCACATGATCTGGTAAACACTCATAGCTAAAGATAAACTGATGGTATCCTTACGATTTAAATTGGGATTAAAAAGCGATGATATACTGTTTAATGCCTAGATTTCCCTTTAAGGTATTCCATGTATAATGAAAGGATAATGAACAATTTTAAAAGATTTAGATCAACAGAAAAGTTTATTGTTAAATAATGATGAAAATGAAGCTGATGAAATTCACAAGACTGAAAAATGATTAGAAGATGACCTTTTTGCACTAAAGACATTTTGGAAGACTTGTCTGCCCTTTGTAACAATAAGACAAATCTAATTTTCTAAAAATGTGTGTGCTCAATGATTGATTTTATTTCATATAATTTCATGAAAAGAAAGTAACACTTTACCAAGAGATAATTATCAAAAACATAATTTGTGTTTAAAATATTGTAATAAAACATGCTTTCCCCGTATACTTCAATGTTAAATTCTAGGTGAAATAAATCAGGCAGTAAACAAAATTTTGAAAATGCCTATGGTGGATTATTTTTATTTGATGAACCCTTCAAAATGATACCATGATTACAAATATTCCACCTTCCATTTATTAGGTATGAAATATGGTCATTATACATTGAATACCTTAATACTACGTACAACATTGTCCATTAACCCCTTTAAACTGTCGGAATTATTTACAAGTGACCTTAGTATATTCCGTCGCTCCTATTGGGAATAACTATGTGGTATCGTTTTTCTATATGATATGTAAGTATGCGATATCAAATACTTTCAACGAAAAATTCTTACATTCCCGTTGTGCTATTTGGTTGTAAAGGCATACGTATAACCAACGTGATGGATATATTTGAATTAACCACAAATATATACCTACAAAATTAAGCTTCATGTATCGTATTTTTCTGTGTATTAATTGTTGTGTGTTTTTCATTAGCAAAATTACGATATTACTATAAAAATATACAAATGGTATTTATTAAGTTTTTGGATGTAATTCTATATATATATGATGAATGACTCTTATTATACATTTTATTTAGTGAAATGGCCAAGGGGAACATATACTTTGGTCAAGCCAAAGACCGGATGTCCTCGTGGGTGGCTGGAGGGATGGAGATGGCAGGACAATGAGGACAAAAATAACAAAAACCAAATCGAAGACGGACACCACTTCTTTGGTAAACAGTCACACGACTTCTGAATAAGAACTACAATACTCATGTACACATATAATTTCTCAAAACAGTGTTTCCCCTCAAATATCGTGACAACGAGCAAGCGTCATGTTTTCAAATTCATCAGCAATATATTACACGAAATGCTAGTGGTAGCGATATTGTGCACGTTTCTATTCAATGAAGAACCATGTGTGGCTCCGGGTTAGAACATGGATGGAAATTCTCAATTGAAAAGGGTTTGGTTCATCCTTTCTGAGCTCTAGTCATTTGAAATTGATGATATCAAATATATATTATGCTATGAACGCCTATAAGGAAGGATACTAATTTGTATATGTAGAACACTGGTGAAGATTAGGTTTGAATAGCGATGAAGGTGGCAAACATTGCGTACACAGGTTCTGCTTATTTTCTGTAAGGTTTGTGACATTCATATTCCAATAATAACAACAAAGCAAACATATTTAATTGTTTCTATTGTTCTTTATTTTTTACTACAAATAATGTAGAGTGCATACGAAAAAGATATTTTTGTTCTGTAAGTTATTTCAACGAAACCACTGGGATTCACCTCTCTTTGACTTGCCTTTACATTTGGTAATGCTTTACACACTTAAACGATGGTAAACGCAAATAGCCCAAAGTAATCTTAACCTTTTCATGCTAGGTTACCAAAGATATATAACTGAATATGATGTACGCTATAATTGCGCACACCTCTGGTGCGTCCAGTGATTTCATGTTTGTACGAATCTTTATTTTGTATTGCTATAGGAGTTATGAGATTGATCATTGTTCGTTATCTTCACCTTGCATATGCATGTACATTTATGACATCGTTTGATATCTAGATCATTTGAATATTAAATACATCACTTAACTGTCGCTTATGCGAAACTAAATATGATAATCCTATCTAAATTACATCAATGTAATGCAGAATTTTTAAGGTTGCAAATTATTCTGTTTGTCCAGGCATCAGTGGAAACAATCCTAGGAATCTGAATTTCTCTTACTGCACAAAGGACCCCAATGATTTTAATGACGAGGGATATTGGCCCAGTGGGAACTACTGTATTCTGAAGCATGGAAAGACTTGTCCTCCTGGAGGTAATTGCAGATGGTATATTTATCATCATTCAAAATGTTTTATCACATGTCTTCCCCAAATATAAATTACTTTCTGTACATATTGAAGGTGATTTCGTTTCTTGTCATTGGTTGTAATTACTGTTTTCTCCATTCAATATCTGTCCGATGTCAATTGATGAATGAAGCGACTCATGTTATACGATCTCATCCAATTTGGTGCATTTTGCGATTTATAACACATGATGTATCTTAATGCTTTGATCAAGAAATACCTCCAGTAAAATATATTTCATAATGAAACATCCAAATTTGTTAATACTTGATGTACCATTATTTCTCCAAGATCATAAACTGACAATAGACTTAAGTCAAAATTATAATTAGTTGTATACTGTAGGTTTATCAAAAATTCAAATGCAAACATATACTGAAAATATTATTTGTTCATTAAAAGTATTGAAAAAGATAGCTGGATTTGAAATTAAAGCTTAAGAATATTCTCAGTTTTTGGTGTTGAGGTCAGATATCACCTCCTGTATTTCAAGAAGTTCGTGTTTGCCCAACTCTTTTGTTTCTATTCCGTATAAGAGTTGTAAATATGTATGATATTGATTACTGCTCCTTATCTTCGCCCTTCACTGAGGAGTACTCCTAATATATCAATATATGTTATGAATCTACACAACATCCGGTGTTTAATTCAAGCTTTCCAAAGTGGAACCGTTCATTGGGATGACGAAGACTCTAGAAATAAAAACAGTGCAGGGGGAGAATTGCCTAGTGGGAAGTTTGGTAGGAATACAGAAATCGACTACTGCTGCAGGTAGTTCTTGAAATATATAGAAAAAGAAAATGAAATGTTGTCATATGCATGGTTTTATTTACAAATTGAAATGTAAGCACGGTTACAGCAGAATTTAAGAGAAATGGTCAGATACTTAATAATATGTATCATGTGCACATAATGCATTGGCTCATTGATACTGTGCTGAAGTTTATTGATAAACGGACTATTATTTTGAAACTCTTATATTTAGCGTCCGTCAATCACAACCGAATTGTGTAATACGCCAAAATGTCGATATAAAATGTATGTATACATTTCTGTAGTGTATAAACCTATCACAAACAGACTTTCATAAGCTTAACACATTTTTTACATTTTGTTTACGAGTAACATATACTGTATTTTAGAAAAGACGGCCCCTACTCTACAGAAATCAGACTTCCAAAATCTAAACCGTTTTATTTGTTGAGACATACCACATACTGTCAAAGGGTCAGGGGAATGTACGCGAGAGAAGAAACCGTGTTTACAGATGACGAGGACAAGAACAACAAAAATAGCGTGTCCGGAAGTCACCCATACGGACCAAGTAATGGAGGAAGGAACTACAAGCTTTTCTATTGTTACTATTGGTCATTGTAATAAAGCACTGCATCATGATTGTCATAGTTCTATAACGGAATTCTGTATAAAGTCTAATATAAATTTAAAAACGAAGTATCAGCAATGTTAATATTGTAATAAAAGAGCAAATATATCTGACCTTAATCTTCCTGAATCTGTTTTGGTTTTCTCTAAAAGTGTTGGTATCGTTTTGAAACGAGAATGGATGTGCAATAGTTTACAATGTCAATTGTTCTCTGTCATGAAAGGTGACGATAACGAATAGTGATATCAATTTCATAATTCCTATAAGCAATACAATATAGAACGTTGGGCAAACACGGACCCCTGGACACACCAGAGGTGGGATCAGGTGCATAGGAGAAGAAAGCATCCCCTGTCAACCGCTTATATCCGCCGTGAACCCTATATCATGATCAGGTAATCTAGACAAGTTGGTTATCGAGTTTAAGACTATGTGCTTTCTTATTGGATTTCGATGGTATAGTTCATTAATGTATTTAATAACAGCTCTAGTGCTGTCTTCTGTGATAAATTAACTGATTAAGATTATCATGGCTGGTATGAATTCTCCATCTCCAGTACACGGATCATTATATCACTTGACATAGAGAAATATGTGAAGCACCAATCAGAAAATAACGAATAGAAAGACAGTGACTGCCTTCATATACATTCACAGAAATGTTGTGATATGACAATATAGCTTACAATAATAAACACAAAATTTGATAAAGACTTATCAATTCAACGGTACATTGTATACATGTAGGGGAAGAGCTTATTCCTTGCGACTTACCAACTTCCAATGCAATTAATAATCATAATATATTGTTTATATGATATGGTAAGTTGTTAGATTTATGTTACGCACGTGATACTGTAAACTGGATGCAATCCATAGTGATATATATCGTATATTAACCAAAGCAAAACTACAATGTTTAATTTTTCTAATGAGCAGCATTGGGAAGTATATCACAGTGATTAAAACTTGAAATATCTACATATCGTAAACAAAACCTTTGTCATTTCTTAAACAACCTTAGCGTCGCATGCCTTGATCAACGGGTATATAACAGCATATGGAATTCGCAAAACATTAGTGACTATGTGCGAAGGGATTAAAGTGATTGCAACAGTAAATGCTGTTGAACACCCATACCGTTGAATCTGCATTTTATCAACATTATTACCATTTTTATGTCCCGTGTACTATGTCCTAAAGTATGCTCATATGAAGTGTAATCTTTATGTCATTACATGCAGCTGTCCCTATGCTGGTTCAACTTGTGTTATGTTAGCCATGTATGATGATAGTCGTATAAATATGCCTCTGTTGTGTGTTCTGTCAGTGACATCAACGGAATACCCCTAGGACATGGCTGCCGTAACACTGCTGTTTAGTCTATCGGGCAGACTGTTGTAACACTGTTTAGTCTATCGGACAGACTACTGTAATACTGTTGTTTAGTCTATCGGACAGACTGTTGTAACACTGCTGTTTGGTCTATCGGACAGACTGTTAACAATGCTGTTTAGTCTATCGGACAGACTGCTGTAATACTACTGTTTAGTCTATCGGACAGACTGTTGTAACACTACTGTTTAGTCTATCGGACAGACTGTTAACAATGCTGTTTAGTCTATCGGACAGACTGTTGTAACTCTGCTGTTTATTCTATCGGACAGACTACAGTAATAATGTTGTTTCGTCTATCGGACAGACTGTTGTAACACTGCTGTTTATTCTATCGGACAGACTGCTGTAATACTGATGTTTAGTATATCGGACAGACTGCTGTAACACTGCTGTTTAGTCAATCGGAGAGACTGTCGTAACACTGCTGTTTAGTCTATCGGACAAACTACGATAATATTGTTGTTTAGTCTATCGGGTAGACTGGTGTAATACTGCTGTTTAGTCTATCGGACAAACTGTTGTAACACTGTTGTTTAGTCTATCGGACAGACTGTTGTAATACTGTTGTTTAGTCTATCGGATAGACTGCTGTAACACTGCTGTTTGGTCTATCGGACAGACTGTTGTAACACTGCTGTTTAGTTTATCGGACAGACTGTTGTAACGCTGCTGTTTAGTCTATTGGACAGACTACTGTAATACTGTTGATTAGTCTATCGGACAGACTGTTGTAACACTGCTGTTTAATCTATCGGACAGACTGTTGTAACGCTGATGTTTAGTCTATCGGACAAACTACTGTAATACTGTTGTTTAGTCTATCGGGCAGACTGTTGTAACACTGCTGTTTAATCTATCGGACAGACTGTTGTAACACTGTTGTTTAGTCTATCGGACAGACTGCTGTAATACTGCTATTTAGTTCTATCGGACAGACAATTGTAACTCTGCTGTTTAGTCTATCAGACAAACTGCTGTAAAACTGCTGTTTAGTCTATCGGACAGACTGTTGTAACGCTGCTGTTTAGTCTACCAGACATACTACTGTAACACTGCTGTTTAGTCTATCGGACAGACTGTTGTAACACTGCTGTTTAGTTTATCAGACAGACTGTTGTAACGTTGCTGTTTAGTTTATCAGACAGACTGTTGTAACTCTGCTGTTTAGTTTATCGGACAGACTGCTGTAACACTGCTGTTTAGTTCATCAGACAGACTGTTGTAACGCTGCTGTTTACTCTATCGGACAGACTACTGTAATACTGTTGTTTAGTCTATCGGACAAACTGCTGTAACACTGCTATTTAGTTCTATCGGACAGACAATTGTAACTCTGCTGTTTAATCCATCGGATATAGTGTTGTGACACTGCTGATTAGTCTATCGGACAGACAATTGTAACATTGCTGTTTAGCCTATCGGACAGACTGTTGTAACACTGCTGATTAGTCTATCGGACAGACTGCTGTAATACTGTTGTTTGGTCTATCGGACAGACTGTTGTAACACTGCTGTTTAGCCTATCGGACAGACTGTTGTAACACTGTTGTTTAGTCTATCGGACAGACAATTGTAACACTGCTGTTTAGTCTATCGGACAGACTGCTGTAACACTACTGTTTAGTCTATCTGAAAGACTGCTGTAACACTGCTGCTTAGTCTATCGGACACACTGTTGTAACACTGCTGTTTAATCTATCGGACAGACTGCTGTAACACTGCTGTTTAGTATATCAGACAGACTGTTGTAACGCTGCTGTTTACTCTATCGGACAGACTACTGTAATACTGTTGTTTAGTCTATCGGACAAACTGCTGTAATACTGCTATTTAGTTCTATCGGACAGACAATTGTAACTCTGCTGTTTAATCTATCGGATATAGTGTTGTGACACTTCTGATTAGTCTATCGGACAGACAATTGTAACACTGCTGTTTAGCCTATCGGACAGACTGTTGTAACACTGCTGATTAGTCTATCGGACAGACTGCTGTAATACTGTTGTTTGGTCTATCGGACAGACTGTTGTAACACTGCTGTTTAGCCTATCGGACTGACTGTTGTAACACTGTTGTTTAGTCTATCGGACAGACAATTGTAGCACTGCTGTTTAGTCTATCGGACAGACTGCTGTAACACTGCTGTTTAGTCTATCTGACAGACTGCTGTAACACTGCTGCTTAGTCTATCGGACAGACTACTGTAATACTGCTGTTTATCTATCGGAGAGACTGTTGTAACAGTAATTTGAATACCTTCAATAGTTGTTTCTTCTTCTTTTTTCACAATTAAAACAGTAGGACTGTAACGGCTAACCGACAAATTGACCTTAGTAAAACAAATTCAGTTCATTTCGTATTTTCCGGATCTCAGTAAGGTTGTGTTTACAGTTTATAACATGCCCTTTTCTTTTATATACGTGCCACATGTATGCTTGTTTCGATATGTTTATTAATGATTTTTCTAACCAATGACAGTCCAAGTAACATTGGTAGGTAAAAGTAAAACAAAACATGATGACATGTGCAAAGAAATTGCAAGGGTGGGGATACTTTAATTTTCTAAGAAAGGGGGAATCTAAGTTTTTAACAAAGCATCCACGGTCTGCATAATCTTTAAGAGCGAATGATATCATGCAATGAGATTGAGGTAGCTCAGTGGTAGAGCGTCCGTTCGCTTTGGGAGGTCGTATTTTCGAGCTCCACTAAAACCTAAGACATAATGATAGATGGTGATTGCTCCTTCGCTAAGCGTTCGGCATTTAAAAGAGTCAAGGATCTTTCAGATATGATCTTGAGGTTCCGTGTCGCAGCAAGTGTTTGCACGTTTAAAACCCCTTACTACTACGACTGTAAGTGTCATGCATAGGTCTAAATTTACAGCACCATACCTAGAGCTTAGAGTCCATTAAAAAGTAATCGAGAGCTAAATCAATGTTGCCTGTTGTTTTGTACATAATGTCGTCTGTAAATAAATATTTCTTACTTTTGTTGTCTAATAAAATGCAATAGAAAATAATCGTTAAATTTATAAAGAAAAAAATACTCTAGGGTCTTCGTTATTTTTGGATTCAATGAATTATTTTGTTATACAAAATAAAACCGAACTGGAATAAAAACGAATACCGGATCCCGGAGTTTTGTTTTCCGAACCGAACCGAACCCCCAAAATACCTGAACCATGACAGTCCTATAAAACGATGAATGAACAATTTTGTATCCTTATACTTGTTTGATCACGTTTTGCTTTTCAAAAACTTTTTTGCATCAATAAGCTAATTGGAATGTTGATTGGAATTATTTGGATATTTTAGTGATCTGTAGATATCTTGTATATTCCATGCAAAATATTCCATGCTATCGATCTTATATATTCCACGCAGATGCATGTTAATCCGGATATTTGAAATTAACAACTGATTTTACTGGGGCATTAAAAACATGACAAAAGAGGTGGTTTTATTGTTCTCAAAGATCCATGTGTAATATGCAAATTGTTTTCTGTAGGTTTCGGAGACAATTACTAATACTAAAAATAAATATCATGTTCAAAATAGCTGGACATATGTACTAAGCAAATAAATGGACTGGCATTCTACGTATGTAATACCTGACTAGATGACACCTCGATCAAAATACTAGGAATTGGTTTGGTATTCTTCGTCAATTGAAAAAGCATAGCGAACAAACATGTACATTGATATATATATATATACATACAATGCGGCTTGCCATTGTCACATCCACTGCTCTCCATTTTAGTTCGATCCCGACAGATAGTTAGTCATTGTTCATTTATTTTATCTATCTACTCAATAAATTAACCTACATTGTATTCCTTTATTGATTTGATCAGTGATTGGATTGCTACTATTTTAGCATCACACTTTTTTATTTAATGTCAGTTTGATGTCTGTACTTACATGAACCATCGCCACCATCCTCATACTCACCACTCCCCTCGGGATTCAGGTTAGAATAGGTCTGGAGCACCATTTGCTTGTCGTAACTGGCAATTGAGTGGGACGGTCATTCGGATTAGACCCCCCAAACCAAGGTCTCGTGTCACAGCCGATATTGCACGAAATGGATTCTTCCCTTCTCAATGCCCATAAGCGCTGAACATAGGCCTAAACATTGCAGTCCTTCCTTCACCGGCAATGGTGACGTCTCCATATGATTGTAAGATTCCCTAGAGGGACGTTAAACAATATACAATCAAACAATTATACCCTCCAACCGCCCCGGGATATGTTTTCTTCTAGCTGACAAGAAGTGTTTTATTTCACCTCGGGTGTGACCGGTTAAAAGGGGTGTTTACTCCGTCTAGGCTCTTGACCCCACCTCTGATATGTCAAGGGATCCGTGGTTGTCCTCTTAATATTGATTTTTTTTATAGGAGCCATGAGAATATTTATTTGTTCTCTGCACTTGTTCATCTGTAATTTTTCCAATCTCTGTCTTTGACGATAGGCTAATTGTTATTCAGTTGAATGTGCTCTGAAATATACAAGATGAACATATGCCCACTTTACATCACTGTAAATAAAAACGATATACATTATAGCTGTTAATATATAATTCTATTAACCATATCATTTCTAAAAAATATCAAAATAGTTCAGTTTTGAAATATTACTTAATACAGTATTTGTAAATAGATTTGGTTACATAACTTCAGAGCATAATGTTGATGATTCATAACTTGATATTTGAAATAGATTTAATAGAATTTGAATATGTATCACTTGATCTTTAAAAGTCCCGTGGTTCCATCCATTGTCACGAAAATCAAATTATTGGATTTCTGGAAAAAAACATACTTTGTAAATGCACTATTATGAGTTTGATCACTGTTCGTTATCTTCACCTTTCACCATGTATATTTTTATTGAGATTCACATTTCTTTTTGTTATTAAACAATTTGAATTGATCACTTAATTTTACGGTTTGGGAAAACCAAGAAAAATGATATTAACAGAAAATTATAAATGTGATGCAATCTAAGAAATCTAAGAATATTGATCCAGTAAATATATTCTTACTCCACTATCAAGAGATCGCAATAAAGAAATGGTGATGACATGTTGACAGACAGTTATGCAGAACTAAGTTTGGAATGTATTGTGGTATGATGTTTTTAAATGTGAGTATATATAGATAATGTAAGCTTTGTCTGATTTGATGAATTACACATGAAAATAGGAAATGGTCAGAATAAATTGACGAAATAAATAACCATTTTACGGACAGAAATAGAACAGACGTATAGCACATACCTTATAAAAGACACAGAATACTTTTCCTCTTTACTCAGATTCTATTGAAATCAACGAGGCTTCATACGAATTGAATCTTTGTAATTACAACTATCGTTTCCAAAGATTATCATTATATTTAAGATGGGTGCTCTCTTTCTAATGGAGGCGGTGCTTTTAGTTTGTTTTGTATCAACCGTATCCGCAGGTATGTATTTTTAAAAATTCAAGTAAGTAAATTTCATATTTCGGTAATATCGGTAAATACCAATACAGGTAGTGTTAATACTATTGCTCCATGAAATGTCTACAGTGACATACAACTTACATTTTCATAATTTTATAATTCCTTATACCATGTAGATTTACATAAATATCTTTAGATACCGGTATGTGATAGTAGGGCTGAAACGACAATTTACATAATAACCTAATAATAGCATTGAATATTAATTTAATTACCAAGAATCACATTCATAATTTTAAACGCAAAATCTCTCTAAATTGCCAAACGGTGAGAAGCATGCTGACACGGTAGTTTAAACTTATAAAGTTTATTATTGCTTTCGTAAGAAGCAAGGTAAACACCATCCTGAACGTCATTTGACGCTATTTTATCCCTCATTGAGGTAGGAATAATCAGTGCAAGCCGATCCTGGTATATTTTACTTAACCAGTTTACGACTAACGTATCGAACCAAAAATTGAAGCAATGAATCGAACATTTATGTGAATCGTTTCAGCCCTATGTGATAGCAGAGACTGTTAAGCTAAATAAAATTGTCATATAATGGATTTTCTTGTGCAATGTGATACATTCTCGAAGTATTAATTCAATATAAAACCTTGTGTATATGTTCGCGGTAAACGTAATGCACGGGTTCGAAATTCCAAACACAAAATATCAACCCAAGGGCTATTCCTATTAATTTTTCTATGTATTTCTTTTTGTACTTCATGTTATTATCATACCTCACAATATTGGTCACATGGAAAATATGCAAATGAGGCTTTTAGATTGTCTCTGAAAAAAAGTGAAATATACCTAATGACAAATCTTTGATTATATATTTTCATTTAGTGAAATGGCCAGAGGGAACATATACGCTGGTCAAGCCAAAGACCGGATGTCCCACAGGGTGGCTGGAGGGATGGAGATACCAGGACAATGAAGATGATGATAACAAAAATCAATTAGAAGATCAGCACCACTTCTTTGGTAAACAGTCACACACTATGTGGATACGATCTTAAATACCTTCATCTGTAGTTAACATGTGTACTTTAAGGTATATAAGAAGGGGTTTACTCCAATACCGTGAAAAAAATCAACCGTCGTATTTCAAAAACATTACAAATGCCATGCAAGGCATGACTGCGGTAGTGATAGTGTGTGTGCTTCTGTCCATCGTCAAGATTGTGCTATTTTGATTACTGTCACCTTTAGATGTTGATCACTTTCTTAATTTGTTTATTCATTAAAAGAAAAATCTTACGTCGCATATGGTTAATGTTTAAATTAACATTTTAATGTTTACGCATAATAGCAACTTCAAATATTTCGATTTAAACTAATTTATGCTATGCTATGTCCCTGTGGATTCAAAATAAATAACACCTCATGGTCCTTCAAATCTGCTTCATACATAGATATTTTATTAAAAATAGATATCAACAACAAACTAACAATCAAATGTTATGATAAAAAGGATGTTTTCAGCCTCCTCATTGTCAACTCCCATGTATTTATTACAATGTTCCATTACCACATGTATATGGTATTTAATATCTTACCTGATTAAGTACACATGAGCTTCTTCCACGCTTGGTCAGTATTTAAATCACTTAACACTGCTGAAAAACAAGTTAATGATACAGGGGTTTCAAACACCTTGTGTAAAGTTGGCATTTCGCAAATTGTACGGTCGCTTTAACGACCTAGTTTGTCACTACAGCCCCTCATTGGGTCAAATACTGACTGACGTGTTTCATACCTATTGTTAGGCCGTTCTTGGCACACTGATTCTGGTTTGGTATCACTCCGTTTATACATGAATCAAGATATGGGGCTCACGGTGGGTGGGGACGGTCGACGGAGAATGTTAACTCCTCTTAGGCACCTGATCCCACCTGTGGTATATTCAAGGATCCACGTTTGACCAAATTTCAATGTTATGTTCCTTATACGAGTTATAAGATTCATAACTATTCATTATTTTTCCTGTTTATCATGAACAAATACCAATCTTTATGAATGCATGTAAATCACTTGCATACAGAGGATGTGGAGGTCTACAAGGCATGGAGAGATTAGCAAGTACATTCTTTGTTTCATAAGTTTCATTCTCTCTTGCTAAAGATCTCACTCAATGTAATGTACTCACTAAAATTCTGCATGAACCTTTATGATATTATTTGATATGTATTTCATTTATACGTTTAAACATATATCTAGCCTCTCGCTTATATGAGGATATATCTGCTAAATGAATCTGACATAGATCAATATAATAAAAAAATAATCCACTTACCCAGGTATCATTGGAACCCATCCAAGGGATATGAATTTCTCTTACTGCTCCAAGGATCCAAATGATGTTAATGCCGAAGGTAATTGGCCAAGTGGGGACTATTGTATTCTGAAGCATGGAAGTACGTGCCCTCATGGAGGTAATTGAATATATGATGTCTATTACTATTGACCAAATTGACATTACTTTGGAAAATTTAGATTATGTCTGTAGACAATTCTTATTAAAGGTAACTATTATTATTTCCCTATATTTTTTTTTATTCGATTGTAAATGCATATATTCCGTAATGTTGATTTGGTATGATTAAAGAGATGGAATAGTGATATGAATGTACTTTAGAAATCTGCACAACATTTGGTCTTTAATTCTAGGTTTTCAGAGTGGATATGTTTTTTGGGATGACGAAGACTCGAACAATAAGAACAGTGTCGGTGGAGAATTACCAAGTGGAGGTTTTGACAGGAATACAAGAATAGACTACTGCTGCAGGTACGTTTTAACACCAAGCAAGATGAAAATAGAATCTTACTCGCATTATATGCTTTATAGATGAATTAACATGCAAGGGTGTTTACGGTTGTAGTATTTCATTTTTTGTGTGGTCAGAATTTTGATTCCCCGTACTATATACTTCATATGCATGGACTCATCGATAATTTGCTAAACTTACTTGTCCCATAGGGATCCGGGTGTGAATAGATCCTTAGTACCGCTTGCTTGTCGTAAAAGACGAATGAGTGGGACGGTCCTTTTCATGGAATAGTAAAGAAAACCGAGACCCCGTGTCATAGCAGGTCTGGCACGATAAAGATTCCTGACTGCTTAAAGACCTGTGAGCGCTTAACCTAACCTTAAATTCTTGCGACCTTTCATCGGTAATGGTGACATATCCAGATTCATGAGTGAACAATTCTCGAGTGGAACGTGACACAATATATATAACCAACCAACCTAAACTTAAAACATTAATATAGTGCTGATCAGTTCGGGCTTTCCTATCCTTAATTTCCTTGCATTACAACATAGTATAATTTGCAGTTCGCCAAACTATCAATGAATGTCAAAATTTATAGAGTATTATATCTTATACACCTTTAAAAGAAGCAGGCGTTCAAAACCAAACAGATAATTAAACATTTTGTTCATGAGCAACCTACTCTGTATTTTAGAGATGACGGTCCCTACTCTACAGCTATCCAACTTCCAACATCGAAACCGTTTTATCTGTTGAGATACAACGACTTCTGCCAACAGGTCCAAGGAATGTTGGTGAGAGAAGAAACCGTGTATACAGATGATGAAGACGACAACAATATCAATAGTGTGCACGGAAGTTATCCATTCGGACCGGTCAGCGGACAAAGGAACTACAAGCTCTTCTATTGTTACTATTGGCCATCGCAATAAAGCACTGTCTTACGACAGTAATATTTCTAGAGCTGAATTCTATATGGAATCAAACATGATTTTAAAAAGTATTAGTTATGTTAACAACATATCAAAGCAGAGAGCTAACAATTTCGATCCAAATCTTCCTTGAAATTTATTTGAGTTTCATTTAATGCCTTAGTTTTCTGCTTTACCAAACATGTGGAAGAGAAGGAATATGAAGTAGACTACACTATCTTTCACTTTCTTTCTCTGCCATATATAACGTACATCGATTAAAAGATAACGTTTCAACGCGTATTAGAGGGAGAAACGTGTTTGTTAATCAAATGTACAGGAAAAATAAAGAAAACAAGAGGACCATGGACATCAATGGTTACCTAAAGATCAAACAGTATATTGCTCATAATTCCCGTACCACTTTTCAATTACATATATGTTCTCAATTTTCCAAGAGTACTGCGCCCCATAAAACCGTAGCAAAATGTGGACTCTAAATGCTGTATACCTACTGCATGTTTGATCAAATGCAAATATTCAGACTATATACACCAACAGTCTGTAAAATTGTACATGTGCCACTGCAGAGTACGCCGCGGTAGAATATGTCTCTGAAATGAAATATTCCTTTTCCATACACCATTGTGAAAATACGACAGCACCAAGGAAATACTATCAATAGCATAATATAACGTATCGTTAACTTAATGATTCTAAGAACTTCTGCTTCATACTTAGATATTTTATTGAAATTAGACATTAACGGCAAACTGACAAACTGTATGACAAACGGGATGATTTCAGCTTCTCCATCGTCAACTTCCCACATTTATGTAGCAATATTCCATTATCACCTGCATATGGTGTTTATATATCTCAACTGATTCGATATGCAGGAGTTTGTTCTGGGTATAGTCAGTTTTTAAATCGAGGTAAGCTACTGACAAACAAGTTGATGGTACAGGGATTTCAACAGTCTCGATTGAAGTCAGCATTTCGCAAATTCTATGGTCGTTATAACGATCTAGTTCGTCAATACAACCTCGCATTGGGTCAAATGCTGTCTGACGTGTTTCATACCGATTGTTAAGCCGTTCTTGGCACACTGATTTTGGCTGCGGATAACTCCGTTTACCTGATCAGGATATAGGGCTCACGGCGGGTGTGACCGGTCGACAGGGGATGCTTACTCCTCCTAGGCACCTGATCCCACCTCTGGTGTCTCCAGGGGTCCGTGTTTGCCCAACTATCTATTTTTTATTGCTTGTAGGAGTTATGAGATTGATCACTGTTTGTTATCTTCACCTTGCATAGTGTAGGGGTGTAGCCAAACTGATTCAGAAATCTGAAATTATCGTAAACTTCAATTAAGTACTGCTAGAGTAGTTTCCGGTTTAACATCATTGGCTACAAGGAAATATCCGTATCCTGCAACCGGGTGGGAACCACTTTACATCGGAACAAAAACTAGGAGACTGAAAACAATTTGTAAAGTCAACTCCAATTTAGCTCCTCGGTATCTCTCGGATATTTTTTCAAGCATTACATCCCGTTCCTCAAAGTATGTAACAATGCTTTTTTTAAAGACAATAGTATTTCAAGATGCAGACTACAAACTAAAAAAATAAGCAAAATCCTTTCCTCCAACAGTCAGACAGGAGTGGCCCTATTTTCCTTTGGCGACAATGTAATCTGAACCTTTATCAAAATTTATGAAATACATCAGTAACTTTAAAATGTTCCCTCCCATTTATTTTGCATTCGAAGAGAGGTATTTAGATAGACAATGTTTCGACAGAACTGCATTCTTAATAAAGATATATTCCACTCAATATCGTTGAGAGCCCATGTTGCACATGTGGATCAATAGAGGATGAATGTAATTGTTTGCTTTCATGTATTGACAAAAATACCAGTAATGAATTCTTGAACAAGATGTTTAGTATGAAAGGTGAAAATAACGAACAGCAATCAATCTCATAACTCCTACAGGAAATACAAAATAGCTAGTTTGGCAAACACGGATCCCTGGACCCTGGAGACACCAGAGGTGGGATCAGGTGCCCAAGGGCAGTAAACATCCCCTGTCCACCGGTCACACCCGCTGTGCGCCCTATATCTTGGTGAGGTAAACGGAGTTATTCGTAGTCACAATCATGTGCCAAGAACGGTCTAACAGTCGGTATCAAACATGTCAGACAGCACTTGACCGAATGATAGGTTGTATTTGAAGAACTAGACCGTTATAACAAACTTCAAATAGTGAACACACATGTTCTACATTCTCGGCACTAAAGGTGATTACTATTTTTCTATCTTATTCATACATACATTGAACAAGAGATTGATTTAATTAATAATCAAGCAATGTACATTAATTTGCCATGTACAATTAGAATGTTGTAATATGCCAGGTCTAATACTGGATATCTCCCAGATATGTACTCGTAATGTTTAATGTTGATTAATAGTCATGCACATCACGACCTACTCTGTACTATTTATATAGGGAGAGGGCGATATATGTTTTTAGAACTTGTGTCCGATACCTTTGTAATCCTATTACAATAAAATAGAGGGCTCACGGTGGGTGTGACCGGTCGACAGGGGATGCTTACTCCTCCTAGGCACCTGCTCCCACCTCTGGTGTGTCCAGGGGTCTGTGTTTGCCCATCAATCTATTTTGTTTTGCTTGTAGGAGTTATGAGATTAATCACTATTCGTTATCTTCACCTTTCATTCAAACCACCTATAGTCTTTTTCTGATTAAGCGTACATGTATATCAAAGTTTACATCAACGCCTGGATTCAGCAATCCAGGTACAGTACCCGCAACGTTATTCTTGACATGATAAACGATAGAACACGACACATGCACGATAGGATAGGATACACGCACGATACGATAGGATACACGGTAAACCTGATAAACAAAATCGGAAGAAAAAGAACCATTATTAAAATATATGTAATAAACAATGTAATTTACTAATTTTCCCTTTCAGATCGGAACTTCCTATTTCTCTGTTAGTGTTAATTACAAATAATTGTTTCTAGCAAGGTGAAGACAAGCAACAGTGATCAGTCTCATAACTCTTACAAGGAATACAAAATAGATAGTTGGGCAAACACGGACCCCTGGACACACCATAGGTGGGATCAGGTGCCTAGGAGGAGTAAGCATCCCCTGTTGACCGGTCACACCCGCTGTGAGCCCCATATCCTGATCAGGTAAACGGAGTTATCCGCAGTCAAATCAGTGTGCCAAGAACGGCTTAACAATCGGTATGAAACACCGATAAACTAGACAAGGAAATGTCCAGATGAAGGAGCTTTCAGTTTTACTGTCCTCAGTTTGCTCGGCAAACCACTACCTACTTTTCAGACTACTTAGAATGAAATTGTGATAAATTTTCACCCTCTCTGGACCGACAATTAGCTCTTTTTCTGCCTTAAAATCGACAGCTTCATGTTCGCTTTCAAATATACTGTCTTTCCTCGATTCCTAAAAATAGCTTCTTTAACAAAACGAATAAAGCTTTCGGAAAGTATCTTACTTTTTCATTAGATTTAATATACGATCCCGATAGTTTCCCAAGCTACACGATAAACGATTTCCACGATAAACGGAAAACCTGATACACGCAAAATACGATACACGATAAACCTGATAAACGCAAAACACGATAGAAAACGGAAAACCTGATACACGATAGGATACACGCACCATACGATAGGATACACGCACGATACCATAAGATGCACGCACGATAGAGCACGATAGGAATGTCAAGAATAACGTTGAGGGTACTGTATAGGGATCAATATATTACAAACAGTTTACGAAATGGACAACTTCAGATATTCACTCATTGAATGGGTATCTATGTCGCTCTATTTTCGTAAAATGAATAAAACTTAATTTGTTTTATTCAATTAGCAAAGTTTATGATCTTCGTTGAATTCAGACATATCTTTCTTTGAAAGATTTTGTAGTAAATGACACATCTGTTAAAATTACAACAGATATGTTAGAGTATTTCTTTAATCCAAGCGCCAGGTCCGAAAAAAATGGAAGGAAATATTCATTTACATCGTAGAACTCTATGTGCATGTGTACACAAAGAAATTGAAAACGTTAAGTCTTGCCCAGGGATGTTTATTATGATATATCATAATTTTTCTTGTATCTACGCTATTTAATATTTCATATTTGTTCGCATATAGATCTGCCTTTTAGGTATATGAATAAATAATCATGGATTTGACATTGGTTTATTAAAACCTAACATGGTAGGGCGGAACCAAGTTATCTCCGCTATGACCTATATGAGTCTAAATCTAGATCTTGGGCTGTTTTTTCATTACCTGCATTAGAATAATAAAAATCACTTGTACAAAATACCACTGTTTAGTCACTATGCAATAGTAAACATAATTACGAAATATCTAATAAAAATACTTAATTAAACATACCTAATTTGACTTAAAAACTACAAAACCTTATCGTTATCACGTATTTGAAAAATCGGGCGAAGGTTCTAGTATACTGGTCCCCAGAAGCACACGACTGTGCATGAAGAGTTATTTCCCTTGTTGTTGCTAAGCGAAATGTAAACACGTCGCCATTTGCATTATCGCCTCGGATGCTGAGCAATGAAAATCGTGCGATAAAAATCCCCCATAGAAAAGCCCAACGGCGTTTAAGTATACTAAGCGAGGGCTTTGGGGCGGCAGCCCCGACAAGTCAAATATAATTTCGAATTGTCTTACCTTACAACATAAAATCATCTAAGATGTTGTTTGCATTAATCAGATCAAGGGGTTGAAGAACTCGTCGTTGTTTGGCAATCAAGGGTTCCTTTGGCTTTGATGAAGTAAGGTTGGGCACGAGTATCGAGGGGTCATAAACAGATTAGATGAGTTCTAGAAATTTGAGGAATGGATTTTGGCAGTCTGTAAGATATTTTTTTCGGATGCAGTACTGACTAAAATAAATATCGTACAGAGATTTAACTGTGCAGCTGACTGGTAATGACTTTTTAATGCACACCAAGTAGATTTTACCATATTGATGTGTGCCCCTGTATCGCGATCTACAAAATTTACAGAATGGTTTACTTTTAAATGTTCGAACCCTTCTTTATCAAGAATATCATAAGCTTTCCAGCAATCGTTAAATGAATATAAATAATCCTTTCTTAATCCTATTTTCCCGTTGTCACAGCTGCCACAGATGTTGCCGTCCAAATTTATCAAAACTGATATTCCTATTAAACAGTGAGTCAGCTCTCTTACAACAGCAGAAATAAAAAACGTTATGGGTATTTTATCGCAAATCAGCTGTTCAGTTTGTTTACATCAACACCAGTGACGTCGTATCATACGAATACCCATGACAATTACGTATATAAAGCGCAAGTAACCATTTTGCTCAACAACGGATTCCATTTATTTTGGAACGAAACATGTTCGTCTTCTTGTATTATTTTTCATTTCGGATTTAAAAAAAAAACAGATTCAAAAAACAGTTTTTTAAACTTCATTTTTAAAAAGGAATTCGAATTTTTGCTTATTTTTGTGATTTTTTCCCGTTTTAGCGATTTCACTGATCGCTAACGCGATAGTATATATACACTAAACTGCCTTCGGCAGCACATATGTTAGCACCATATTTTGTGGACCAGTATACCAGAAGTGTTCCAAATCGGGTACTATTGATTCTAGCCTACATTGCCAGGGTGTATTCTAGATAAATTGACTAGTTTAAATAAAGGGCAACCCGACATACAGCTTATGTGACATATCTATCCAGCGTTACCGTATGTAGAGGACTTTATCTGTGCGTGACGGGACTGATTCACCAACAGGGAGCGAATCGAATAGCGAGAGAAAAGTTAACAGCAAACTTAGTCTATGTTTCACACGAGTACTTAATGTCTTTGTGGATTTTGTTTAACTTATTATAACACTTCTGTACTATCCATCATTTAATCAGAATAAGAATTTATCTTGATTGTGCAATTTTCACTGGTTGTGTTTAATAATAAGTATCCCAATCGGACGTCTGCCTGTATTAAACAGTCGGATGATGGTCTACGGTTAGTAGTTTTCAGGCGTTTTTCTACACTTTCAAATTCTAATTCTCCAGTGAGACGTTAAGCAAGATACAATCTACACTTTCAAAATATTTTCATACAGAGAGAGAGAGAGAGAGAGAGAGAGAGAGAGAGAGAGAGAGAGAGAGAGAATACGGATTTATATGCAATATCATTTCCTGCTTCTGTTGGTTGCTTATTAAGCATTTACCACTGCTTGTGTGTGTTTTTAATCATTTTTTTTTAACTGAACAGCACGTTCAGTGGACATGTCACGCTTTTCGTGATTACTACCAATCATTGATAATTGATCATTGGTTTGATACAAGTGATTATGATTACAATGGTAGGGTTACCCAGCTATGAAGCTTGGAATAGGGATGTGCCAATTGAGACAAAACTCTTTTGCTTGAGTTGTGAAACATGTACTCAGTATGTTTGTCTGATGAATTACACGTTCATTGCCTAAATCAGTTTGTGGTAGAGAGACATGGTCTATAACATCATATTTTAAATCAGATAAAAATGCATTCTGTTATTAGGCACTTAGTCGTTTGTAATACTTGAAAACCGTTTTTTTTAGTTAAGAAACATCCATGTGAATAAAAAGAACCATTTAAACTGAAATACAGCAAAGTCACATATGATGTGGTGATTTGAATGTCTTCTGAAGTGTTTGAAGTTTTTTACTTTGATACGTGAGTGTACCTTCTGAAATCCCCATTAGACGTTTTAGTTAGATTTTTCTCCTCTGCGACAGCAGCCATAATGCAGAATCGAACAGATTATATGAATAAAAATATTCAAATTGAAATACAGCAAAGTGACATATGATGTGGTGATTTGAATGTCTTCTGAAGCGTTTGAAGAAATTTTTACTTTGATATGTGAGTGTACCTTCAGAAATTTTCATTAAGAATTGATAGTTAAATTAAAGTTGCTGATTGATGAAATATTGAAAAATCACTTGTTTCCACAATTTGTACAATATGTAATGGTCATTTTAGAAATATCATAATTCAAAGATTGATTTACTACTAGTTGTCAGCCAAGCTCAACATGATGTCGGATCACCTTTAGTATGGGATGACAATATTAAGTATGTTGTATCTAAGCAAATCTGCGTCAGAAATCCATCCAATAAAAAGTAATTGAGAGACAAGTCCCTTTGATTTTCCGACTTAGGTTTAATGTTGCCTATTCTTATCCACAATATGAATAGAAGATAGATTTATCACGACTTGTTTTAAACGTTTGCAAGAAAAACAATAATGTGCAAAAAATATTTTTTTTTGTCCAATTGTAGGGACACAGACAAAATGATTTATAGAATTTAGAAGTTCAGGAAACGATCATTCTAACGGGATTTATGGTACACGTTTCTTATTTCCGTCATTACTTGTGTCGATTTGTCATATAACTGTTCGTTATATTCACTTTTCATCGCATTCCCGTATTTGGGATCATCTGGAGGATGTAGATAACAGTGAATTTTCATTTTTGAAATTAAGCTATTTTTGTTACGAAGGGATGAGATGTAAATGATCAATAATGATCTCCTCAAAACTTTCCTTTGGTAGTATACATTAGACACTGTCTGCATTGAACTTTCACTTTTATATTGGACTATTTATATTGCGTAGTAAACTGTGTGGAGAATAGGGTGACCCGGGGTCATACTGAAATGGGGGGGGGGACCTGGTCATACTTATGAGATCGATGTGAATTGTATTGGGATGATAGAATAGCATACTTAATTTTGCGGAAGAAATGCCATTTTGACTCGAAATGCATGCATGCGTATTAATGTGCATCGGATTTACATCGAACTAGTGAATCAGACTTACTTTTTATTCTCCAATGAAATTGTTGTTTGATATTTATATCGTTAGTATAAGTCAGACCCTTACTGGTTGGCATGGTCAAAATCACAAATTTGCACTTGCATAACTTCTTGCGGATAAAGGGTCTGAACATATTCAAAGCATAGTTTGACATAAAAATGTCTACAAACCGATGTAAAATATACAATCACATGTCATTGTCTTTTGAAATTTCAATTATCTAAATAACCATAACTTTTTTTGTGTTTTTCGTTGCATTTTCAAGGTTATAAATGTATTTTGATATTCACAATCAAACATATAGGCACACATACTTCCCAGAGGTTACCAATGTATTCTGATAGTCCTAATCAAACGTATAGAGACAAATACTTTCCAGCACATACATGCAAGTGTGCCAAATTATGATTGGACGATTTTCAAATTGACATAGCTTTCCTATAAATAATGAAAACAAACTGAAATACTTTAAATATATCTACCGAACATATATTGAATGTCATCAACATTGTAGTTTCTGTGTAAACGAGGAGGTTATTCATATTCGGTCTTGATAGGAAAGACCGAGTATAATTAACCCCGTCGTTTCCAAAGAAATTATCAACATTGATGCCAAGTCGTGCATGTCTGCTCGTGCATTGATTTCGTTCATTTGTGAAGCACAAAAATGGTCCTAGCTTTCGAATAAAATACTCGAATGAATTGGAATTTTCTTTGTACGTGTATAATTAGAATATCTATTGACAGTATCAACAACAAATCTTACTCCAATTCCCGTGCGGTTGAATGCTCGTCCATTGTGAATTTTGACGGGTAAATGCAAATACCGGTCTATCAAATGGTTAGATTTGAATTGTTTTGAAAATTACATTGAGCACTCTATTTTGGATTCCCTATTCATTGGTATTGTAAAATGTACATTCTAAAACACACACGCAGATGCACTCAAATTGATTGGCTAATATTCATTTACATATATCCCCTTCATGAATGAGAGAGATGTGGAATGATATTGAATTCATATTGAGATACATATTCCACTTTTTGGCACGCTGTTTTTGGCTATATTTAGCTCTAAAGCTTCATAGTTATTTCGGATTTCAAACATATCGGTTGAGCATCACCGAAGAGACATTATTTGTCGAAATGCGCATCTGGTGCATCAAAATTGGTACCGTATAAGTTTTACATTATGACACCTGGGTCGAGGCCTCTGCTGGTGGACTGTTAGTCCCCGAGGGTCTCTACAGCCCAGTAGCTAAGTACTTCGTTACTAGCTTGAAAATACGAATGCATATTTAATTGCTGTAATAAAAATTCATTTCAAAATTAAGGATTAACTCCCTCACGCATAGCTCTTATCCTTGGACGAATTTGGCTCCACTTTTTGGCACGCTGTTTTTGGCTATATTTAGCTCTAAAACTTCCTAGTTATTTCGGATTTCAAACATTTGGGTTGAGCATCACTGAAGAGACATTATTTGTCAAATGCGCATCTGGTGTATCAAAATTGGTACCGTATAAGGTTTACATACATATAAACACTCTTAAAGGTCCCTGCATAATTCCTAAATGAGTGCATTATATTGAGTTACATATTAAGTAAGATATAATCAAACTTATCAAACATAGAATGTACTTGTTAATCTCTTTATGCAAGGTGAAGATAACGAACAGTGATCAATCTCATAACTCCTATAAGCAATACAAAATAGATAGTTGGACAAACACGGACCCCTGGACACACCAGAGGTGGGATCAGGTGCCTAGGAGGAGTAAGCATCCCCTGTTGACCGGTCACACCCGTCGTGAGTCCTATATCCTGATCAGGTAAACAGAGTTATCCGCAGTCAAAATCAGTGTGCCAAGAACGGCTTAACAATCGGCATGAAACACGCCAGACAGCATTTGACCCAATGCGAGGTTGTATTGACGAACTAGATCGTTATAACGACCATATAATTTTCGAAATGCTGACTTCAATTAAGACTGTTGAAATTCCTGTACCATCAACTTGTTTGTCAGTAGCTTACCTCGATTTAAAAACTGACTATACGCAGAACAAGCTCTCGCATATCGAATCAGCATCTTCACAAGTCAAGGGTTATTGATTCGTTACCTCGCACTAACCCTTGACATCAGTCGCTATTTAAAAGTTGGGCTCGAGAAGAAAAATGATTGGTTTGCAGCCTGGAGCTGCTAACCAATCAGACAACGGCTTTTATAATCGGTCGAAACCAAAACTAAACAGTAAACACGCATGGCGACGGCATTATGGTGTAGAATTTGTGGCCAATTAGTACAAGACAGATACCATCGATTGATTTTTGGGAGTTCGTTTTGTTTGAAGAAACAATTAGACGAGGTTTTGGGGTATGAGCCGAATGAAAATGATGGATTGTCGAAGTACGTGTGTCGACTATGTTTTAACAAATTAAACAAGTTGTCTAAAATTGACTATGAACTATATAATAATATACAACAATTAAAGGACGAAAAATGTGAATTATTGATTACGTTACGAAATAATTTAACACGCAATGATGTTGAAAAGTGGGGCGACTATCAGCGTCACTGCATTTCCCCCCAAAATAATGGAAACAACTTCGTAAGGTAGCGATTTACCACTGCCGGTTTTAGTCCCAATAAAAACATCTTTTCCTTCTCTGATACATGATATCGAAAGCTTTTGGTTTTCAGTCAAATGATCGATTTGATGTTTTTCACATCTTTTCATCAACGGACGCCATTTTTTACTTTCTGTTTATTCCCTTACCAAACTTTCATCTGAAACAAGAAATCCCATTGGCTGATTAATTTTAACGTTTCGCGTCATCCTTTTTCTCGAGCCCAACTTTTAAATAGCGACTGATGTCAAGGGTTAGTGCAAGGTAACGAATCAATAACCCTTGACTTGTGAAGATGATCGAATCAGTTGAGATATATAAACATGCCTTGCAGACGTCTAAATCCTCCGTGTGCACGTGATTAACATTGATAAAGAATGGTGTTTTTCATTATGGGAATTCATTTCAAAATTTAGGATTATCTCCCTCATGCATAGCTCTTATCCTTGGACGAATTTGGCTCCACTTTTTTTGGCACGCTGTTTTTGGTTATATTTAGCTTAAAACTTCATAGTTATTTCGGATTTCCAAACATTTGGGTTGAGCATCACTGATGAGACATTATTTGTCGAAATGTGCATCTGGTGCATCAACATTGGTACCGTATAAGTTTTACATTATGACCCCTGGGTCGAGGCCTCTGCTGGTGGACTGTTAGTCCCCGATGGTCTTTACAGCCCAGTAGCTAAGTACTTCGTTACTAGCTTGAAAATACGGATGCATATTTAATTGCTGTTATAAAATTTAGAAATTCATTTCAAAATTTAGGATTATCTCCCTCATGCATAGCTCTTATCCTTGGACGAATTTGGCTCCACTTTTTTGGTACGCTATTTTTGGCTATATTTAGCTCTAAAACTTCCTAGTTATTTCGGATTTCAAACATTTGGGTTGAGCATCACTGAAGAGACATTATTTGTCGAAATGTGCATCTGGTGCATCAAAATTGGTACCGTATAAGTTTTACATACTACAAAAGCCTACGACGTAAGATTATTGATAGTGATAAAACTCACAGGCATGATGCGCGTGTATGCATGTGCATTATTTTTATATTTCCCCTTCCCATTGATTTTTTTTAATTTATCTTGTAATCAGATATCTAAACTTGTAATGCATCGACATGCTCAACTTTCTTGACAGCGTGTGCATGCACGTGCATGCACTGATATTTGATTAGTTGATACTAAAATGTTCATAACTGATTTCAAATAATATGTCAGTAATCAATAATCAAATCAATAATATCAAAGATACTGACCAACATAAGATAGTATATTCAGACGCATCTGGTGCATCAAAATTGGTACCGTATAAGTTTTACATTTCGCTACACAGACTCATGTCTTCAAACCACGTGTAGAAGATAATGACTATCGTTATCTACATCTACAAATGATACACTATCATCCTGAAAGGTTTCAAATCGATCTTTTCTGTTCTTTATGAGAACATTACCAGAAAAAAAAAATAATGACTAGTACTAATTGCAATGGGACCGTTACAGATGTTCCTCAAACATTTCAATATATAACTATTTTATAGCGCTCAGTCCTTTTGATGCTAAAAGTCACAGACATTTGAATATTAACCAATCATTAGTTTCTTTTTATGATGTATAGAATGTGTCTTAAAAATGAAATACAACAGGTGCTAGCCTTAGCCTGGTTTAGGTGAAACATCAAAAATTAATATCACAGAAAAAATGATAATACAACCGATTGAATTACGTTTCAGCACAATAAATCATTTCGAAAAAAGGCAAAATTCTATCCAAAAGCAAACCAAAATCTTCAATATACATGTATTAAAATTGTGTTGCCTCTGGTACTGAAATCCATAAACCTCACCAAGTATTTTTTTGTAAATCTCAGAGGTAGGCTCGTTTATTTTTATCCGTTTCCTTACGTTCATTGTAATGAACAAGACCATATTTCTTTTATAGATCCTGTTGACTATATTACCACTCAGTCGAACGTCCAACTGGGACTTTAGATGTTCATGTGTTGAAAATTAAAGAAACTAAAATGATATATTTTGTAAAACTCTTTACTGCCAATACAACCCAGGATCGCAGCTAGATGAGTTCGATGTGGAGTCTTGAAATGTCCCAAGACGAAGCCCTGGTATGTTTAGTAGCATCCTGGAAACATGAAATTCATATTTTGGTCCGATCATTCCCATGCAATTCCATGCTATTAATATTATAGTGAAATCAGAAACCTTGTTTTTATTCATCATCTAAGGGATCGGTCAATATTTATTGGGGGATTGCAAAATGCAATAGGACACATATTTATTTTTACTTGCATACTGATAGTACTCCAACTTTTTTTTATTTTCAACACTGATAGGACAGCTATATATTTTTTTGGGCAAATGCATCAATGAACAAAAAATATCATAAGGTATTTCAAACTTTTAATTGAACTATTTTAAAACAATAATACTTAATTGTGTGCATGCTTTATTTCATGTCCAAATTAAATTTACTAAAAAAAAATTTGCAGTAAAATACTAGCACTTGAATTTTTTAAATATAAAAACATGTAATGAAAGGTGAAGATAACGAACAGTGATCAATCCCATAACTCCTACAAGCAATACAAAATAGATAGTTGGGCAAACACGGACCCTTGGACACACCAATGGTGGGATCAGGTGCCTAGGAGGAGTAATGAAAAATCTTTAAAAAAGTATTCAGCTGTGAATGAAAGTGCAAACATTACGTGTAAGTTTTGCATGGAGTATGGATTTCAATCACAGAAGCTAAAAATAGTATATCATGTTGGTCATTATTTGAAAGACACAGACCAGAATGCAATTAAAATTTAAAGACATCTTTAATAATTTTACAACCTATGGATGGGTCAAATGCTGTCTGATTTTGACTGCGGATAACTCCGTTTACGTGATCAGGATATAGGGCTCACGGCGGGTGTGACCGGTCAACAGGGGATGCTTACTTCTCCTAGGCACCTGATACCACCTCTTGTGTGTCCAGGGGTCCATGTTTGCCCAACTCTCTATTTTGCATTGCTTATAGGAGTTATGAAATTGATCACTGTTCGTTATCTTCACCTTTCGTGGAGAATACTGAGATGTGAAAAATAATTCAACATGAGACAACAATTCAGTAAAACAGTAATTGAAAAATAAGGACTTTAAACAACAATTTAACCAAAAAAAAAGATGAAAATAATGAGATTTCTAGACAAATAACCGAACAAACATGACAAAGTAACAAAACTTTTTCAGGAGCTTAAATCCCTCAGCTGATATAACTGGAGATACAATTATGAAGAACACTAGAGGTTTTTAAAATGAAGTAAAAATGGTGTTTAATCACACACACACACACACACACACACACACACACACACACACATATATATATATATATATATATATATATATATATATATATATATTTATTAGATAGGATGCACACTTTTTAATTGAACATCTAATATAGGACAGGGACTTTTTTGTATTTTTAAAAGATAGGAGATGGGTCTTTTTTAAAATGGAAATGTGAAATGCACCGTTCCCAACCCCGCAATAAATATTGACCGATCCCTGAATCATTGATTTGGATTGGAGACTATGAGATGGTATAACATACAGTGCATTAAGGTATGCTAAGCGAATGCAATTCCGCGGCGAATAATTTGCACATTAATTGCACAACAGAAGATTTGTATATTGATTATGATATGAAAAATATATATAAAAGGACATATACATCTAACAGATGACTTTGAAATAACCTTGAATACGGTAAGCTTTAAAAGTATAGATTAGAACGGTATTAGATTGGTCTGTGTTATCCCCGGTGTTCGTCTTAAACGTGTTTCTGTTTATTTCGTTATTTATATGTTAATTCGTCCGCTCCATTTATAAATATGCTGTCTACTGCGGTGCTATATATTTAAATCCAAAGTTAATGGCATATTCACCGGGTAGATACACTAAAAGGTAGCACCCTCTCATGACGTACATTATGTGATATAACATCGAAATCTGATGCTAGTTTGTTCTTCAAATGTTTCTAAAAATAAGTATTCACCAGAGAGGTACTGTATTACCCCGTCTTCATGGCATGTGTTATGTACTTTGATATTCAATTGTAAAATTGGAACATGTTCTAAGTATAGAAACTGTAAGACATTTATTTAACTTCCTGTAGGTAAATCCAATTTGATTGCAATCGTGATATTACATAACATGAACAAACTCTAATTATCCAATAAGTCAAAATGAAAAGTGAAGATAATGAACAGTGATCAATATCATAACTCCTATAAGTAATACAAAATAGATAGTTAGTCAAACACGGACCTCTGGACACACCAGAGATGGGATCAGGTACCTAGGAGGAGCAAGCATCCCCTGTATAATATTTCACATTACCCGATAACATTGTTCCTTTGTTTACATGTTATGGTCTGATAGTTATTGAGTGTGGTGTTATGGAGTCATGACCAGGTACTTAACTCTTAACTCTTTGTCGCACGAAAATACATGCCAGTGAGTTAGAGGGCTCAAATATTGTTTATAATTAATGAATTTTATTTGAAAAACAAGCATCTGTTATATTCATGAAACCTTGTTTGCCCAACTTTCTGTTTTTTTATCCCTTAGAAGACTTATGAGATTGATCGCTGTTCGGTATTTTCACTTTTCATATACACATTTGGCAATATTTTTATCTTTCAAATGTGCATCAGTACGTCTGGCATGTTCCAATCTCTGTGATAATCCTATTTTCATTTTTTAAAAATTCTATATAGGAGTAATTAAATTGAATATTTTCATCTTGAAATTGCAAAATGGCAAACGAAGAGAAAATACTCCAAACAATGACGATATGATGAATATGGAATTCTCGTAATTTGCGTTTTGGTCCTTTATATTATTCAGACTTTACAACTGCTTGACGTGTAAAACATGATTACCATTGCCAATCATGATTTTTTAATGGCGCAAGATATATATAGACCTGTTTATTAAATAGAGTATTTTGTATATTATATGGACCTTCATTTGCTTTCGTAGGTAATACATTTGTTAGTTTAAAAAAATCCAAACTGAAACTGATTGCATTTTCAGGATCAAGATTGGTCATTATCAGAAAATGGGCGGTTCCACATTTAGAGATGCAATTTTCTTACTCAGCTTTGCTTCTGTCATCTCAGCAGGTATGGTGTTTTTGTTAATATCGAATCAACAAATCAACAAATCTTATCAAATATTGCATTATGAAATTATTATGTTATAATATTATTCTTAATTTTGTGTTCATTATAGCAATATGTAGATATTGATCCCTATCCATTATCTTCACCTTTTCCCAGTTCCTTACTGACAATATTATATTGAATCGTTGAAGTACTTAATTGACTTGTTAACATACTGTTTAACCTTTTAGTAACGCCAAAGAATATTTCCCTGATTTCAGCTTATTTAAGTTTTTGCTTTTGTTTTAATTAGATGAGCGTTCCGCAAATTTTATCGTTGCTATACTGATCTTATTATACAACATGTACTTAGATACTGTTTCTTTGTGCTTCATTCTACGTGTGTAATTGTTGGGCTGTTCTTTGCATTTTATTTGGACTACCAATCACTCCATTTACTTGATGACGATATAGGGTTCACAGGGGGTGTAGCAGAAAGGTGATGATAACGAACAGTTATCAATCTCATAACTCCTATAAGCAATACAAAATAGATGGTTGCGCACACACGGACCCCTGGACACACCAGAGGTGGGATCAGGTGCCCAGGATGAGTACGGATCCACTGTCGACCGGTCACATCCGCCGTGAGCCCTATATCCTCATCAGGTAAACGGAGTTATTCGTAGTCAAAATCAGTGTGTCAAGCTTGCTTTTCTTTGGCACCCCGTCCCTGCGGATTCCAGGACAGCGTGTTTGACATATTTTTACTTTAGAGGACTTTTGCAAGAGATGATACAATTAATCAAGCTGTTTCCATTTCTATAATGATTAACGCTGTCAGAGGTGAAAAGAAAAAAGGGTATCTTATGAGATAGGGGACATAGTGGACATCAATTTACTTTTATGTTCCATCTACAAGCGTGCATAACATATTACAAAGCCTCCGGTAGGTCTCTTAAAACGATGTTCAGATCTCAGTATTCCATCCCTAGTATTAGTGATATCTATGTGATAGCATCTATTGTAGGCAATGTATGTATGCGATATCTTATTCATTACAATTTTACTGAAATTATTTAAAATATTTGAATGAAAAACATCTGCTTATATATTTGCATTCAGTGAAATGGCCAGAGGGAACATACTCATTAGTCAAGCCAAAGGCCGGATGTCCCTCTAGGTGGTTGGAGGGATGGAGATACCAGGATAATGAAGATGTTAATAACCGAAACATTCTAGGAAACGGGCATCATTTCTTTGGTAAATAATCACGATATCTGAATAAGATAGGATATACTTTTATACTGCGTCATTGGACGGATATACCGTGCTGTTTTCAAACACCATGACAAAACAAAAACAACCCTCATGCTCCCAAATACATCACATACAAGCTATGCCCCTGCTACGGATAGTGTGAACTCAAAATAAGATACTCTACAGTGTCCTTCGCATTTAATTTGTACTTAGATATATTTTGTTAAATATATACTAACGACAATTGAACAAATCAGCTTCATGATTCCAGCTTCTACATCTTGAACTTCCCATATTTACGTAGCTATATTCTTTTATCATCCGCAATTGTGTTTATATGAAGGGTGAATATAACGAACAGTGATCAATCTCATAACTCCTACAAGCAATACAAACTAGATAGTTGGGCAAACACGGACCCCTGGATCTCAACCAATTTGATACGCAAGGCCTTGTTGTGTGTATGATTGGTTTCTAAATCGAGGCAGATTACAGATAAACAAATTGATATTTAGGGATTTCAACATTCTCATTTAAAGAGGCTTGCACCTGAGATTTGTAGTAATGTCAATGTTTTGGGAAGTGTAATTTTGATTTCTACATTGAAGGAAAAGTGGGAAATTAAAACAAACTGGGTTCGCAACGCTTGTTATTGAGCTACATTGTGCTAAACATTACCTTTTGCATTTAAAATGTATTCAACTAAACTCGATGTGTCTGTTGATGTCAACACTGCATAAGCAACACAAATCATATTGTGTAAGAACACTACAGATAAAATAGTTTAACACTAGTAATGGAAATAAATGATGACCTTTTTGGACTTGATATACGAAACAATCATGACATCAAATTTAACTTTAAAAGGACACATTAGAAGTAATGTCGGTTTCGAAAATTTAGCATAATTTTCAAGGCCTTGTCTTGAAATTGAAAATGGAACTTAAAAAGTGTGAGTCAAAGACCATATCTTTAAACTATTGACGAAAATACTCAATTTTTATGTAAAAATTTGAGTAGATTAATTGAAAATCTTTGAATAATCGGTGTTTTGTTTGCAAAACATATAGCAAAGAAATTAATGAATTACAACATTACAACAATTGAACTGGTTCTAAGTCTCAAGTACTCGTATCATAAATTATAAAACTGAAATACACGTATAGGAGTATAAAATAGAAGTTGTAGGGATGAAACAGAAACTGTAATATACCGCAGATTAAACTTTATTTGGTTTATCAGTCCTTCCACTACAGGATGCCAATCCCGCCAAACCCTTTTAAAATTTGAATTGACCCTTTTTTCAAGTGCATAGGGCTCTTTAAGGAAGTTAGCTCTTGAGCTTTTGAGCAATTTCGGTCTGATAAAATGTTATTCGGTCGAGTAATATTGAACCAATTGTCCAGTAAGTACCAGAGGAACTTTTGATGCACTGCGCCAGTGGGGGATTTAGAGGGGGGGGGTCCAACAGTCCTCCTACCTTTCGCCACAAATTCAAAAATAATGCAAGTAAAAACTCACGACTTCTCACCCAAAATGGCTGAGTATTTTGGATAAAACTTTACTTTCACCCCCCCCCCCGTCGGAAATCCTAAATCCGTCACTAATTTGACATCGAAGAAAACGGGAACGTGATTAATTAAAGTAATTTCATCACTTGGAATAAGTGTCTGAATTCAGCCAATTTCAGACATTCAAACTTACGATATTTTATAACTTACACACAGGATTCTGTGTACAGTCTTGCAAGAACGAAAATGGGTTCAGATTAATCACTTCAAACCATATTGAAGGTGTACAAATGTCATAAATGCTTAGAACAGTTGCCATTAAATCGGACTGCATTCCAGTAACGAGACAGACGTCAAATCCTTACAATGTATGGGTGCTGGTGCACCCGTCAGGGCAAATTGTGTCTGGAGGTTGTATCTGTTGCGCAAGTTTTTGTGTTGTTTCAAATCTTGTCATATATTAGAAATAGATTATATTACTGCTAAGCAAAATTATATGGTAAAAGTATCACACCATGTCAGATATCATTCCCATTGTGGTATCATGTCATTCAATAATCAACATATATTTGATTTTTCATGTTTTTGTATATCATAATTTCTCAATTCCCAACAGCTGTTTAGTTCCTTTCGTTTTTGTAGTAACTGTTGTTGATCATTTTGCAAATTGTCTTGATATTTCAAAGCTAGCATTTTTGTACTCTGATCGGTGGCTATGTTTTATTATCATCATGAACATTTGAACATCACCACTGTCATTTTTATGTTACGAATTGATCATGGATTGGTAATAATATCCAAGCAACTGATATTAAAGTATTCCAAGAGGGTAAATGTAATCAATCTAAGAAATATTCAAAACAAATTAAAAGATAGATAATAAACTTTATTTGAATTTACAGTAGCACTAATTTGCATTTGAAACTTAAAACACGTTCAATTTTCCAGTGCATAACGGTTCATTAGAACATAAATGACAACATTCTATCATTTTTAAAATTATAATACACTTTATAAAAAATGCTCCCACATTTTCATGAATATTCTCTAATCGTTTGTAGCGATCTAGAATCTATTGTTGCGATAATGGAAAGTGCAAATATTCAATGACACTCACGCCTCCGTCACTGGATGTACACGCGACTCTCTGGACAAACAACATCAGGGTTCTAGGATTTTGACTTCAAATCCAGGAGCTCTGTCATTTGTTCCATTCTTATATCTGTCTGTACCTCCATTTCTGTTTTCTTGATGTTTCGAGGTGACGAGAAACCAATATAACTGCGATTAGTGGAATAATTATCATCACTAAAACAAAGTTTCCGATATCTGGAAAAAGAATAATGAAAATAAATTTTGTGGCTGTACTGAATATTTTTAAACAGAATACCAGTGGTTTAATGTGCAACCAATTTGTCTCTACTTCACTTGAAAAAAGAGAGGGGGGGGGGGGTTCTGATTTAAAAAAAACCCTTTTATACCAAACGAAACATTACTGAAGCATATAGGTTAAATGAAGCTTTAGATGAAAGCAGTTGTATTACACTCCATTAGGATGCTACCCAAATATAGTATCTAATGAGTCTTATTTCCTCGCATATAAAATTGAGACCCCCCCCTCCTAGCACCACCAACACTGTTTTTCGCAGTGTTCCACTATGTCCAATGCAATTTTTTTATAATTTGTTGAACAAACTTTATAAACATGTTCAGAATGTATATATATATATACATGTATGAGAATGAATAGTGAACATTCATTGAATTAATTTGTAAAATATAAATTACAAACCAGTTCATGCTTCTGTGAGATGGATGGCTCGACGTCCCGCTTGTCGAAAGAACTCGTACTTTTCAACTTCAAAGGCTGTTTATAATTGTTGTTGGCAAACAGTCAGGTAGGGATTTTTCTTTGTAGGCGTTCAATCTACGAAGTGTTTGGAGTACAGTCTATAACTAGTACAAGTCCATGATGTTTCGAAGGGTCGTAATCAATTTGTCTCATCAACTTTAATCACGCTTTTCGGATCTTTTGTCTGTGCCAGAAAGGGGTAGAATGTAATGTTTTTCGTATAACCATACTTTTCCATCTTTCAAGAGTCCTCACCCTGAGCAGTAGTATCTTGCTTTTGATCCCTTCGTTTCTTCCCAACAGATGCTATTTTACCGGAAGTATCGAAGCCTAACCAAATTTTGAAATCACGTGATCACGTTATATAAAATCTAGAATAAACACGCGTTCCGGCACTAACTCGAAAATGGGCTATTCAAACATTTGGTCTCAAACCCCATTTTTTATACATCCATTTTCAATTTTAAGACAAGACCTTGAAAACTATGTAAAATTTTAGAAATTGACATTACTCCTAATATATGTTTTAAACTCGCAGATTTGATATAATTTTGTTCGTATATCAAGTGCAAAAAGGTAGTTTTTCATTTCCATTACTTGTATTAAACTTTTTTTTATCTGTATTGTTAGAAGACATGATTATGTATCTATTTTATGTAATGATTGATTTTTGTTGCTTATATTGTATTGATACCACCAAGTAAATCAAGTTAAATTGAATAAATTTTAAGTGCAAAGAGGCAATGTTTAGAACATTGTAGCTCAATAACAAGCATTGCGACCTCCCGTTTTTCTTTCCAATTTCCTAATTTTCGTTCAACATGAAATTTAAGATACATTTACCAAAAAATGACATTACACCAAATGTGAGGTGCGAACCTCTTTAAAGTCAGCATTTTGCATATTCCCTGGTCGTTATATAACGATCTAGTTTGCCAATACAACGTGTCATTGGGTCAAATGATCTCTGATGTGTTTTATACCGATTGTTAAGCCCTCCTTGGTACATTAATTTTGACTACGGACTATTCCGTTTACCTGATCAAGATATAGGGCTCACGACGGGTGTGACAGATTGACAGATGATGTCTACTCCAACTAGGTAACTGATCCCACCTCTGGTATATTCAAAGTTCCGTGTTTGTCCAACTTCCTATTTTGTGTTCCTTCTGAGGGTTCTGAAATTGACCACCGTTTGTTTTCTTCACCTTTGAATTTCAATGAATGTAAATCACTTACACACAGAAGATATTGACGTCTGCAAGGCATAGAGGCATTAGCAAGTGCATTATGTTTGGTAAATTTTATTCTCTCTTACTTAAGATATAACTCAATATAAATTACTCACTAATATTCTACATAAACTTTTTTTTTCATATTGTTAGATATGTACATGTATGTCATTTACACATTTAAATGAATACTTACTTCTCGCTAGCGCTTACATGAGGATATACAAGTATTTGCTGGGTGAAAGGCAAATATAACGAAAAGTGTTCAATCTCATACAACCAATACAAATAGCGAGTTTGGCAAATACGAACCTCTTCATATACCAGAGGTGGAGTTAGGTGAGTAGGAGTAAGTATCCCCGGTCGACCGTCACACCTGCTGTGTGCGCTCTATCTTGATCAAGTAAAATGAGGCATCCGCAGCCAAAATGAGTGTTCCAAGAACAGCCTAACAATCGCTATGAAACAAGTCAGTCAGCATTTGTCCAAGTGATAGGTTGTATTGGCAAACTAGTTTGTTATAACGGTCATAGAATTTGTGAAATCCTGCGTTGATTTAAAAACTGATCGTACGCAGAACAAGCTCTTGCGTATCGCATGAGTTGAGAGTTATAAACATCATATGCAATTCATAATTGAATATTGCTACATAAATATGGGAAGTTGACGATGGAGAAGCTGAAATCATCCCGTTTATCATAAAGTTAAGTGGCTAGTTCGCCTTTAATATCTATTCTCAATGAAATATCTAAGTATATCGAATAGACATTAATATATTGGAGCATAACAATTCATTTATCCAGGCATCAATGGTACGAGTCCAAGGGATATGAATTCATTTTACTGCACCAAAGATCCTATTACTGTTATTGAGGAAGGTAATTGGCCAAGTGGGAACTATTGTATTCTGAAGCGTGGGAGAACATGCCCTGATGGAGGTAATTAAACATGTCATATTCCTTACTATTGAAAAACACATTGCACCTCGTAGATAAAGATCCAATATTGTCTGTACACTGAGGAATTCTTATTTCTTTTCATTGATACGGGTAAATGTTTCCCGCTCATATCTTATCAAATGCATAAAACTGGATTTTTAAAATCATATTTAAATAGTACTTCTTGATACATAATGTAATAGTGATATGAATATGAGTGATAAATGTACACAGCATCTGGTCTTTAATTCAAGCTTTCAAGAATGGATATGTTTTTTGGGATGACGAGGATTCGGCAAATAGAAACAGTGCAGGGGGAGAATTACCGAGTGGAAGATTTGGCACGAATACAAGAATTGACTACTGCTGCAGGTACATCCTAAAGCTAGGCAAAATGAAAAAAAGGATCTTATCAAAGTGCATAATTTTATTTATCAATCAATCATGTGAGGCAAATTGTGTTAAAGTTCACATAAATACTGTAGATTTCTAAATACATATATACGCGAGGGATTTATCATCACCAGCGAAATACATTATTCGCTTTGATTTTTCTGCTGTTAAACTCTTGATTAACACAATACAGGCGATTTCATGTTGACGCGATTTGACGTATACGAGTCATTTCGCAATATTAATTACTCGCTTGAAATAGGACATTTACAGTAGAGTATTTCGACGGTCAGAATCTTGAATTGCCATAATATATACCTCCAATACATAGGATCATCGATACTTTGTTCAGGTTAATCATCCCATGGAGGCTTTGATTTGAAAAGATCCTCAGTACCCTTGCTTATTGCGAATGGCGACTAGATGGGACGGTCCTTCGAATGACATCGCAAAAACTGAGGCCCTGTGTCACAGCAGGTGTGGCACGATAAAGATCCAACCCTGCTCAAAGGTCATAAGCGTCGGACATAGTACTAAATTTTACAGTCCTTCACTGTCAGTGGTGACCTCTCCATATGACTGAAATATTCTCGAGAGTCCCTCTCATATTCAATATTCAATCAATCAATCAATCAATCTATTTGTACATTTCTATAGTATTGCATTATATAAGCCTTTATAAAAAGCAGACGTTCACAGAGCAGCAGAGTATTAAACATTTTAATCGTGAGCAACCTAATCTGTATTTTAGAAGTGACGGTTCCTATTCAACAGCAATTCCCCTTCCAACATTTACGCCATTTTATCTGTTGAGATACACCAGCTTCTGCCAACAGGTCAAGGGAATGCACGTGAGAGAAGAAATCGTTTATACAGATGATGAGGACGACAACAATAGCAATAATGTACATGGAAGTCATCTACACGGACCAGTTAACGGACAACCGAACCACAGCATCTACTATTGTTACTATTGGTCATTGTAAGAAAGCAATGTGTAATGACTGTAATAATCCTATAATAGAATTATGTATGAAGTCAGACTTTAATATGTTTTTTTAAAGGGTCATTTATGCTAAGAACACAGTACGGAAGAGAGATAATCAGCTCGACCTCAATCTTTCTAAATATTCCTTAGGTCCAATTTGAATTTCGTTTAATATAATGACATTCTTATTCCAAACCTCTGAAAGAGGAGGGGTATGCAGTTACGTTTAAGGACTATTCCTCACGATTAATTGAGAACATGGATTTTTCACAGAATAGACAGTGTTACTTAAATAGAAATGGAACACGAACATATTTACATATTGAATTGTCATCAAAAACATTATTTTCTTAAACACTACACTTATTTTAAGCACACATATTTTGAAGCTGAGAATAAGCAATGCTGGATTTAGTCATATGCGATCATGTATTCCAGTAGATTCTATGGGCACAAATTATGTTAAACTAGAGGCAGAGGTTATGTAAGAGCTTCTACATCAGAAGAAAATATTTCTTGTTGTCGTGATGGTCGAGTTATTAGAGCGTTCGCCCCGCATGCGGAAGGCCGGGGTTCGAATCCCGGCTGCGACAGGCATACGTCGTTAAGAAATAATTAGTGCCAGTTCCATCGCCAGACGCTCGGCATCAGGTATGAATGCCACGGGTCCTCGGAGATGACCCGTGTCACAGGGAGTCAAGTCAACTCGTACCCTGACCGACTCGTACCCAAGTCAACTCGTACCCAATAGGTCAACTCGTACCCAAAAGGTAAAAGTCCTAAGAATCTGGTTACGAGTTGACTCCTCCTCTTCAATTGATGACAACTCGTACCTAAGCGATATGTCACTTATATGCGCATACATATATTGCATTATGGGCAGATTCTTGGGTACGAGATGACTTTTGCCTTTTGGGTACGAGTTGACCTATGAGGTACGAGTTGACCTGGGTACGAGTCGGTCAGGGTACGAGTTGACTAGAAATCGTGTCACAGTACCTGTGGCACGCTAAAGAACCCTCACTGCGCAATGACCGTAAAAGCCGAGCATAGGCCTAAATTTGAAGCCCTTCACCGGACTTGGTCACGTCTCAATATGAGTGAAAAATTCTCGAGGGAGACGTTAAACAAGATACAATATATATATATATATATATATATATATATATATATATATATATGTGTGTGTGTGTGTGTGTGTGTGTGTGTGTGTGTGTGTGTGTGTGTGTGTGTGTGTGTTTGTAAGCCCTGTCAATTGAACCAGTGAATAAGAAGGCACACGTGTAAATCAACACAGGGTTGGTCAAAGGAACACGGAAATGGTGGTGTTCAGTTGAATTTTTATAAAAATCAGCATAAAATCATTAAATAGGTCATCTACCATCAAAATCCTGAAGTGTTTACAGGGGCTCGTCACGAAATTTTTGTCTTAATAAAATTTGACATCGTCTATTCTATATTTACACAAGGGAGGAATCCGGAATCCCAAAATTCGCTAACTAAAATTTTCATTCGTCTCCTTTTTATATTTCAAGGATGTTAAATATTACGAACCCAGTCTCGATCGATCGAGGAAAGATCGTAGTTTGTAAAAATATCTAATATATGTTTGCACCGGCAATATATATCAAGAAGCAATGCGTTTTCTGTCGTTTACGAACCACAGGAACTTTTCCTCAATCACCCAAAATAGAAAACGCGTTCTTATTGGTTCCTGTGGTTCGTATATTGTAAATATAGAATAGAGAGGGTCAGTTCGTGACGAGCCCCTGTGGCGTACCGCATAGGTATGTAACTACTAAGACTATAAACTAAACAGAATATGATATGTAAAACTATTACTCTGAATGCATTTTACTTGTTTACAATGTAGCCTGTCGGGCTGTGGTGTCACACGCGTGGTTTACACGTGCACTTTAGGTGGCAGTGGAGGAAATTCGAACGATGTATGGATTATTGTCTCCTGGTAACTTTGGCAGTTACCTTTTGCTTTCAATCTACTTTTTAAGAATAATTCAACCCTCGCTAATCATTTCCAAGCTGCATTTCGATCTTGGAAGAATGATCTTCAGCTACAATACAAAATTAAGGGATGATGTTGTGTACTGAGTTTTTCCTCGATTGTTTACATCTGTGATTGTTTATGTGATGTATAAACTGATCAAGCTGTACAGTGTCATGACATATAGTGGCATAACTTCCATTTATATGCTTGCGCATCATTTTGTCAGAAGAAGAAATTTCTAAAATTAAGATTTTTAACATGTATATGATTATATGTGTTTGTTTGATTTTAGTATAATACATGTAGAGAATATTTCAGTAATATGAAGTGCGACACATTCAGACGCATGCATGTGGTGTTTAAAGGTCTCATCTGAAAGACCAGCAACTTTCTCTTTTGAATGCTAAATATGACGATGGAGCATTCACCTCACTACCTACATTTACACCCTAAATAAAGTACATTAGCATGGCTCGAAACCATGATTTCTTCATCATGAAGCAAATGCTCTGTTACCACTGAGCTACCATGACCAATTTTTTAACATGAATTCATAGCTAAAAATTTTAAAAATTTATAACTAATTTTTTGGTTAATTCCATAAATATTATTCCTCTCTCTAGACACAATTCTGGGTAACCCCCTGCCTTTGGGGATATAAGCACATCATTTCTTTCAGAATGGGACAATGTCAGGAGAGCTTTTGTTATTTGTTATACTCTTATGCCTCGTTCACACGAAGAATTTAATTCGCATTAAACGTAAGTTAATGCGATTTAAATCTGAACCGCGTTCACACGGAGATTTTAATGCGCATTAGTTTACTTCGAATTAAAATTGACGTCGCGATTTAATGCGAATTAAATTTACTTCGCATTAGCTCCGTGTGAAGCTAAGCGAAGCTAATTCGCATTAAATGTACACGCATGCATAATGGCCAATTTGGGTCACATGCATCATACCCATGGTCAACTATATATATTAATGTCAGTTTTGTACGAAAAACTAAGCAAAATGATAATAATCACTAAAAACATGTACAAACAGCATGTCATTTAAAAATAATGTCAGACGTAAATCTGTGCTCTGCATAGGCATGCTGAGTAATGCATGTGGAAGGAATTGTTTTTAAATACGACAAAAATGTTTTAAAATAGTGATAATATAATTTTCTTTTTTACATTTTTTAAAACAAATATGCCGCTCATTGTTAATTTTTTATACCATATGACGTCATAGTAGACTTATAATACGTATTAGTAATTAAAAATTGCGTCACAACAGTAGTCAGCGGAATGGTGAAAAAGACATTCCGGGCCCATGAAGAAACAATAGATTGTCTAGATTGAATGCTGGTCGTCAGAGGAAATAACAAGTAATTTCTTGGGAACATATAAATAAACACGACAAAACTCCTTATGTGTAGATCAGCAAGTAAATTGTAAACATGTAGTATACTACATGTATATAGCGTTTTGAACAAAGAATTCTGTATCTACACAATATTCATTAAAATATCTATAAAAATAAATTTCAATAACATAGACTATTCTTTAATTTATTTCGCGCACCCTTTAATAGATAATATGCATGTACGAATTTAATGCGCATTAATTTACTTCGCATTAAATATTACCACCGTGTGAACGCTATTTAATTCGAATTAATTTAATGCGCATAATTTTACTTCTCATCAAATTTGATGCGAAGTAAAATTTAATGCTCATCCGTGTGAACGAGGCATATGTGTTGATGGAATCTATGAACAACAGGATAATGTTTTTAGATTATTATTTCTGATATCATATTTGTAAATTGTTTATGAGGGGTTGTTAAAGTTTGTGGACAAAAGGACACACTTATTAAAAATTCAAAGTTATGATCAGTAAAAAATATAGGAGATGTGTAACAAGATTGTAGATTTGAACATTTTAATTTTAATTAATTTTTATAAGTATTGATTTCAGATACATGTATGACATTGCATGCTTGATCGGGGAGGGGGGCTACAGTTAGATAATATTCTGGTCAGCACATTCGATAAACTACAGTTGTACATGGAACTCATTGAATCACTTCTTTTTCTTTCAGTGGTCTTCAACTTTTAATCTCCAAGAAGGAAATGTAATTAAAAGATGAATAAAGTATCCCTAAGAATACCAGAAGAAAGGCTGTGTTGAGAAAAACAGCCCTTCCTCAGTATCTCAGAACTAGATGATAGACCTTGTTACTTTATGCTGAATATGACACAGTATAGAAGATCTGATCATGAAGAAGTTACACCATTGATGCACTTGCCAACTGCCAAAATTACTTTCTGATAGTATGACGAGATTAGAAGATATCATGGTGTAGTCATGACACAAACTGCAAATCAAAGATTGTCTTCCCCAGAGGATGAACAGAGTGCTTCACATGGATAACATTTCCTTTTCGAGTTTTGAAATTAGTAAGTATACAAAATATTTTAGACCACATAGTCATAAAATTATTTTTTTTTTAGATTTTCATCCTTCCTTCGAAAAAAATGGGGCAGGTGGTGTATTTTTTATTTTTCAGAATATATATTTCCCGTTCATTATACTCGCATGTTGCTGTAGAGTGTAGATTACTTCATATTTTTTTTTACATTGTTTTCTTTGGACAGAAAATTTCCATACAGCAATATTATAATTGTTTTTAAGTGCTTTTGAAGTACATTTTCATGTAACACTGAAGTTGAACATTCTTTTGCGCTTTTTTAAATAATAGTAATTTTTAGCTCACCTGAGCTGAAAGTTTAAATGAGCTTTACCAATCCCCTGTTGTCCGTCTGTCTGTAAACTTTCACATTTCTGACTTCTTCTCAAGAACCACTGGGCCAATTTCAACCAAACTTGACAAAAAGCATCCTTTGGTGAAAGGCTTTCAAGTTTGTGCAAATAAAGGGCCACACCCCCTTTCAAAGGGAAGATATAATTACAAAATTGCAAAAATAGGGTGAGGTCATTTAAACATTTTCTCCTAAAGAACCACTGGGCCAGAAGAGCTGAAATTTACATGAAAGCTTCCTGACATAGTGTAGATTGAAGTTTGTTCAAATCATGACCCCCATAGGTAGGATGGGGCCACAATAAAGGATCAAATATTTTACATACAAATATAAAGAGAAAATCTTTAAAAATCATCTTCTCAAGAAACACTGGGCTAGGAAAGTACAAATTTACATAAAAACTTCCTGACATAGTGCAGATTCAAGTTTGTTAAAATCATGACCCCCTGGGGTAGAATACGGCCATAAAAATCTTCTTCTCAAGAACCATTAGGCCAGAGCAGTTTACATAATTTACATGAAAGCTTCCTGACATACAGCTCTGTAGTGCAGATTCAAGTTTGTAAAAATAAAATTTCGAAAAGGTGTCGCTGTGTTTGGTGTAATTTTTCTTCGTTCTGCACAAACTTGCTCACTCAGCTTGACACAGCCTAGGTGTTCATATGTAAATTTTTTATTTTTCGTAACTTAAAATTTCGTGTAGCAATGGTGGCCAGATCAAATTTTCCTTCCAATGTTATAATAGGATTAGACATGGGTATCATTTTGCATACAATTTAAAGTATGTTTTTGCATGTACACATTTTTCTAATGCCTGTACACATTGAATTATTAAACACCAGGCACGTCCTCCTATCCCCTTTACAAGCTATGTTTGTGTGGGGTTTTTTGGAGTTAGATTTTAGGTAGGAGAAATCATGGCCCCCGTGAGTAGGTTGGGCCACAATACTTAAATAGGGATCAAAGTTTTAGAAGCGAATATGTAGAACAAATCTTTAAATATGGGCCAAGGTGAATCAGGTGAGTGATGCGGCCCATGGACCTCTTGTTTGAATATGCAGTTTATGCAGGATCAGGATATGCCATTGCCGTATCCGCTAATTAATGAGTCATAATTACCATCATTGTACCACAAAGCAACAGTCACTGTACTGTAGTTCTTTTGCTTAACATTATTCAATTCAGTTTGCCATCATCTTCTTCTAGTCTAAGACACGCACACTCAATAATAAAAGTTCCAAACACATAATTGGGAAATGGCATGGTATCGCATACTTTCACATTCAATAGCATCTCCATTAATCAATTTTAACAAGGCATACATGTGCAGTCACTTGACCAAATGCATATCACACTGCAACAGTCCTTCACAACTACCACATCTTTGGGTACCCTCATAATAGAAACATGTCAAATATAACCACAACATGACAAAATGTTAGGGTCAGTCATTGAAATGCTCTAAATGTTTGATATACAAGCCAATATTTGTTCTCAACTTCTTTTTTTTTTTAAAAAGGTAGAATAAAAAACAATGGGGTGGATAATTTTGAGAGGGGTGGGCGTGGATGATCATCTGTAAATATGAAATACAGTACCCCTCTGAAAATACAGCAGGATATCCCAGGAAGTCCCGAGACAAAATCCCAGGATTTATCAGGATTGTCCTGAAAAGTCCTGCTTTTTTGAAACTGAGATTGACAAGGAATTAGAGGGACGGTATTGGCAGTGGGACATTTCAGGACTTCTAAGGATAATTTCCCCATTGAAATTACAGCAGGATATCCCAGGAAGTCCCAAGACAAAATCCCAGGATTTATCAGGATTGTCCTGAAAAGTCCTGCTTTTTTGAAACTGAGATTGACAAGGAATTAGAGGGACGGTATTGGCAGTGGGACATTTCAGGACTTTTAAGGATAATTTGAACACTTAAATTTGCCTTTTATAGTCCTGCAAAGTCTCACTTAATCCTGGAATCTGAAAGGGGAGAAAGTGGGATTATTCTGGACATGTCTTGGAAAGTCCCCGTAGGCAGGACTGGGATTTTGCAGGATTTTATTGGATCTCCCTAAAAATCCTGCTTTTTGAGTTGATGCAGGACTCCTGGAAAGTCCCAATTTATCCTACTAACCTGTTTTGGTCTTACCCTACTGTGGAATAAAACTCGAGATCCAGGATATGTGATATCTTTTCTGTAAAAGTGGCAATTAAGAATGAAATTATGAATCAAAATGATAATCTGATAATAAAATTTATTTAACATACATATACATAAATTTCAGCAATACTTATATGAACTTCCAAAGCAAGTACTTTGAAAAGTTCATTTAAATTATGGCTGGGGTGAGCTAAAAAGCACTATTTCTTACGTAAACAAATAATTAAACAAGAGGTCCATGGGCCACATCGCTCACCTTAGTCATCTTGGTCCATATTTAAAGATTTCCCATATACTTGTATGTAAAACTTTCATCCCTATAATGTGGCCAAAATCTACCCTTGGGGGCCACGATTCAGGGTTGTCACTAGAAAATATTGAAGACGAGTCCCGGTATCATGGTTTGTAAGCAGCTTGAGTCCCATGAAAATTTGACGAGTCCCATGAAAGTTGAATTAAAGAGTCATTTAGATTTTTCCTACACCTTTATTGATACCGAGTGAACACAAGCTAATGTCGTACCTCTGTTCACTTTCATCTTCAACAAATGGCAAAAATCAGTTAATTTTCGCCAAGCCCATGCATAACAGTGCAGTGATCACTTTGTACACATGAAATTAAAAGTAATCATTCACGACTCCGTCTCATACAACTAATTGCCCATTGCAAACAGAATTACTTCCCCGAATCCTCTATCAGCGTTACAACCCTATTCAGTATTAAACAAAATTTTAACTAAATAATTATTGTGATAAAATAGATGCGTACTAATTTTGTTTGTAAAATGATGTAAAATCTACCAACGTTTACAAACTACGCTACTTTCAATTCCAATAAAAATGGCTACCGGAAGACAAACATTTATAATTAAATATAGATCCTGATTTGTAAAAAAAGAAAAAAAAGAAACATATATAAAATGGCAAAATGTTTTTTACTTTGTATCTAAATTTCAATATTATATTCTAATTTGCACCTAATTGACTGCACTAAACAAACAAGTCGGATTGGGACACTGTGAACTCGGTGGTATCATCTCGGTTCACATTAGAGCGTAACGTTTTACCTAGATTTTTTCCTATGAGTTTTAATTAATACACAAATCAGGGTTTCTAAGTAAAATTATGATTTTTACTCAGAGTCCGAGACACATCTGCGGGACTCACCATATCAGACAAACCCCAATGAAATTTCTGTGATCCTATTCTTGCGTTAGTGACAACCCTGTGAATTTTACAAACTTGAGTCTACACTATGTCGGGAAGTTTTCATGTAAATCTCAGCTTTTCTGGCCAAGTGTTTCTTGAGAAGATAATTTTCATAAAGATTTTCTCTGTATATTTGTAAGTAAAACTTTGATCCCCTATTGAGACCCAATCCACCCCCCAGGTCATTGGTTTTAACAAACTTGAATCTGTACTATGTCAGGAGGCTTTCATGTAAATTTCAGCTTCTCTGTCCCAGTGGTTCTTGAGAAGATTTTTGAATGACCCCACCGTATTTTTGCGATTATCTCCCCTTTGAAGGGGCATGGCCCATCATTTGAACAAACTTGAAAGCCTTTCACCCAAGGGTGCTTTGTGTCACTTAGTTTGGTTGAAATTGACCCAGTGGTTCTGGAGAAGATGAAAATGTGAAAAGTTTTCGCCGACGACAGACAACGAACAAATTTTGATCAGAAAAGCTCACTTGAACCAGGTGAGCTAAAAAAAATAATTTTTAAACAGGTATTATCAAATTGTCCCTGAAGTTGAATTTTGTTTATCTTGATGTCACGGGTAACCTGGTTCAAAGATCTATTTCTTCGACTCGTGGGTGGGGGAAGGTGGCTCCAGACCTAAACAACTTGAGACGGTCTCTCATCTTATTTCTAACTTCTTTGAGGGCCATCTCTGGATTTTTCTCTGGTACAGAGGCTTAAAAGATAGCATAATGAATTATTTGAGAGGTTGCATGACAGGTTTTGTAAATGAACATCATGCAAAATTTAAAATATCTATGTCTTGAACTTGTATATATGCACCTTCTGCATCGTCTTCCCTTTTATCTAAGCCATCTTTGGTCTCACGGGCGTTTTCCTGTCACACTGCATGATGTCGGTTCATCCACTGAAAACAGTGCTTTATTAAAAATCACTTGATGATATTCTAAATTCATAACTATCTCTTCAAGTCCATGCTACAATGAAAGAGAACATGTACTAGATAAAAATATTGGAAACAGGATGATAATTTGTTAAGGTGTGACAATTCCACTAGACTACCAAAAAAGACGAATTATTACACACCAAAAGTAAAAATACTAACCAGCAACGCCGTGTATTTTGAACAACTAGGCCTATCCCCCAGTTTCTGAGTGTAAGGTGAATCCTATATTCCTATCTGGAATCCATTCCATGCTTGATTGCATACTGATTCTGTTGAATGTTCTCCATCCTTGCGAATATTTCCCTGACTTCGCGCCCAGAAAGGAACATTGAAAAAAAGCGCTTTGATCACTTGCGTGAACGTCAGGTCGTACACTGACTGACTCGTCCCCAGGTCAACACGTAACCAAAAGACGATCAGTAAAACGTTATACAATCGACCAGTGGAAACCCAGTGTATAAGACTTCATATATATACATATGATATATTTTATACATGATATATCTTATATCGAATTAGAACGGGGAGAAGAAAAAAACACGACAAGCTTCGTACATTGTACAAGTTGACCGAAACGACATCACCGGAAGTTACAACTTTCAAAGAAGTCATTTATGATTTAAAGATTTATTGAATGGAAATCAATAACATCGGAATGAAAAAGGACTACGGGGTAACGGATGACACTCTGTAAGTACCATATGCTTATTTTGTTTACGTTTGTAAATGATTACATGCATTGGAAAAATACACGCTTGATCGCTGGACCACTCGAAATTCCTCGATACAATCATTCTATTTACAGCTTAACATATCAAAACAAACTACTCTTTTTTTAACGTAAACCATTGACTGGTTCGATCTAGATGGAAAGGGTATAATCACCAGAACATTGTATCATGGATATCCATCATTATGATTCTGTTTCGATCAGTTGACCTTGTTCTGTAATTATTACTGCTTCGTAAAATAACTACGGACAATACGGTTACAAAATTTAGCATGGCAAGCTGATTGTATCCATCAGTGATAATTTATTGCTATTTGCACCTCAAAACATTGATGTGTCAAAGAAACTTTTCTAAATATAAAATTTTTAATCAGTGTCTTGAAAATTAAGTTTCTTCATTAATAATTTGTAATTAATTATTATTGCAGGAGATTGAGAACCCAAAAGGTACATGCTGTGCAAGAAAGATGTAAACATGCGAATTCCTAAATGTACTAAATATTAAAACATCAACTGCAATCTTCAGTGGTGACATCCAAAAGTTGATATGCCATTGGTACTTCAAGTGATACGACCGTGACATTGGAAAATCCTTTTAACTTATCATCACTTGAGCCTGAATTGCAATCCTTTTGATACAGACATTTTTTAAAGTTCAGTTTCGAACATTAATGCCGCTGTGTCATCTCTGGAAATGGAAAAGCCTACCACAGAATCTGATGAATTTTTGAACATTCTTTCACAAAAAGGGATCTTCTTTATTTTGAAGAAGGTAGCCCAGGAACTGGAAATATGTTATCAAAATGATCTTAATAATACACTGGACAATATTCTAACCTAAAAAAAACACATGACAAACCCGATTGAACTCCTGTGATGAAGCATCTCAAAACTCAAATTATGGTAGTCTTTCAAGTGACATTGAGGATTTCAATAGCGCATTTGACAGTAAAGTGATTTTTATTCAAGTTCAGATTGTTGTCATTATAAATTTATAAGAAGTGTTCTCATAGCCAACATTTTTCAAGTCTACTTTTGATGAAATATAGTCTTTTCTATTACAACTTATTATGACATGATTGTTGTTGTATACATAAATGTTCTTATCCACGAATCATTCACTGTTCTTATAGTTTTTTTTTAGCCTGAACTATGTAGCAATGACATGTCAAGGTAATCCAGAAAATGTAAAATCTTTTCTTTGATATGACAAGAACTTAATTTTGTAACAATTAATATCTAAAAGTCCTGTAACCCTCATTAAAGTCCTTTATAATCTGACTTCACTGGTTGTAAGATTTTGAGGGTAATTGCAAGACTTCTCTCTTTGCATACTTTTAATACGAAGTCCTGGAAAGCAATGTAAAGTCTTGCATTATCTTGAATGTATCAAGTATGAGATTTTTAGGGAATTTCTGGGACGATGTTTTCGTCTTCATTTAATAATAAAGTCCTGAAAAACACAAGAATGTCCTAGAAAAACCTGCTGCTATGAGAGTGGGACTTTGTAAGACATTTAGGTAATAAATATGTCCTAGAAATTCTTGCAAAGTCACTCTTGATGTAAGTGGGATATTCCAGGACAAATGCAGAAACATGAAGTCCTGTATTATCCCACTGCATTAGGACATGGGAGAAGTGGGACTTCACAAGGAAGTCCCAGGACTTCCAGGGATATCCTTCAATTAAGCAAAAAAGTGGGATTTATTTTCAGAGGGGTAAATATGAAAGCAGATCTTAGTATTTAACAATTTTGTTGATCCATAATTTATTTACGGATTTTATATGATATTATTTTGTATAATTAAAATCTTAGATGATATATGTAGAATAGTTATATCATTTAGCAAAATATAATGATTTGTAAACTATAGATACATATACATGTAGTAAATTTGTGTAACAATTAATACATTCAACCCAAAAATGAATTTGCATATCTTAATTGATTTTTAGCTCACCTGAACCAAAGGTTCAAGTGAGCTTTTCTGATCACATTTTGTATGTCGTCTGTCTGTCTGTCCGTCTGTAAACTTTTCACGTTTTCGACTTCTTCTCCAGAACCACTGGGCCAATTTCAACCAAACTTGGCCAAAAGCATCCTTGGGTGAAGGGCTTTTAAGTTTATTCAAATGAAGGGCCATGTCCCTTTCAAAGGGGAGATAATCACAAAAATAGGGTGGGGTCATTTAAAAATCTTCTTCTCAAGAACCACTGGGTCAGAAGAGCTGAAATTTACCCGAAAGCTTCCTGACATATTGCAGATTCAAGTTTGTTCAAATCATGGCCCCCGGGGGTAGGATGGGGCCACAAGGGGGGATCAAAGTTTTACATACAAATATATAGGGAAAAACTTTAAAAATCTTCTTTTCAAGAACCACTAAGCCAGAAAAGCTGAGGCCAAAAATAAAAATTGATTTGATTGATGTACTCCGACCGACCCATCAAATTTGCTACTACCCGACCATTTTTTCCAGCAATTTAAAACTTTGGGGGGGGGTTCCCTTGAAAAATAGAAAATTCTCCTTATTCTAAAAGAAAATATTACAAATTTTCATGACGTTAAAAAAAAACCTACCTACCGACCCACCTTGAAAAATGTGAGTCAGAGTACATCAAACAGAAATATTTTTAACGATGGCCTGAGATTTACATGAAAGCTTCCTGACATAATGCAGATTCAAGTTTGTTCAAATCATGGGCCCCGGGGGTTGGATGGGGCCACAATAGGGGATCAAAGTTTTACATACAAATATATATGAAAAATCTTTAAACATCTTCTTCTAAAGAACCACTGAGCCAGAAAAACTGATTTTTACATGAAAACTTTCTGACATAGTGCAGATTCAAGTTTGTTCAAATCATAGCCCCCTGGGGTAGGATGGGGCCACAAGGGGAATCAAAGTTTTACATACAAATATATAGTTAAAATCTTCTTCTTAATAACCACTGAATCAGAAAAGCTGATATTTACAAGAAAACTTTCTGACATAGTGCAGATTCAAGTTTGTTCAAATCATGGCCCCCGGGGGGTAGGATGGGGCCACAATTGGGAGGGGGGTCAAAGTTTTACATACAATTATAGGGAAAATCTTCTTCTCAAGAACAATTGGACCAAAGAAGTTGACATTTACATGAAAGCTTTTTGATGTAGTGTAGATTCAAGTTTGCAAAAATTGTGGCCTCCAGGGGTAGTTGGGGCCATAATAGGGACTAAGGTTTTACATGCAAAATATATATGGAAAATCTTCAGATATGGGCCAAGGTGACTCAGGTGAGCGATGTGTCCCATGGGCCTCTTAAATTGTTTTCTTATCATTTACATATTTTTTCAACTTAAAATGACCACCAACAAATTATAAATAAATTGTTTTTAGCTTAGCTGAGCTTTTCTGATTGAAACTTGTACTGAAGTTTATATTGTCAATCTGTTCATCTGTCTGTCACAAAATCTTGTGACCGCTTCTCCTCCTGTATGGCTTATTGGAGAGACTTGAAACTTTGTACAAATTATGCTTCATTGCCATTTGTAGATGTGCATATATTGATTCAGAAGAGGGATAGAGGATGTTATATAGCTTGTAAACACTAAACGGATCATATATGTTAAGTATATCGAATCTGTATCTCTAATGCAAATTCTCTGTTGAATCTTTTTTCTAATATATAGTATAGGATAGAATTATAGTGGAATTATAAAATTTAAGGTACTAATTAACTGAATTTCAGGACTAACCTTTACAACCTCCCACCCACCCACCCACCCCTTCACGGGTTTGGAGCTTTTGGGTTTTGTTAGTATGTTTTTGCTTTTCAAGAATTGTCAGACAATAATTGTAAAGTCAACTTCACCTTGCCTCCCCCTAAACCCCTTTTGAAAATAATGTTACATACCCGACAGTTATATTTATATCATCTTATGGTTTCAGGGTGCTTTTGTTCCCTAGGGTCTATTATTTATTTTTTTACAGATTACTCATGAAAGTTTTGGTATTAATTGTACCATTACTTGGACAGAATTAAGCACTAAATAGACCTACTGGATATAGGTCTAGTCTTTACTCCTTCTCCCCCCCCACCCCTTCAATTTAATGAAATGAATATATTCTAAAGTGTTCTTCGTACAATTGGATAAACTAATAAGCTTTGTTATTACTGTATAGGGGGGAAATAAATCGTGGTGAAAATTTTCGCTATATTCGTGGTCTAGACAAATTTGCAAATTTAAGAAACTGAATATTTTTATTTTTATTCTTTAATACACAATGTGTTTAGAAAAAGGGGAGGGGGCTTATAGTGATTTGAATCTGCGAATTTATGAACCCACAAATGTGTCTAAAATGAACAACAAGCGAAAATTACAACCTGTGAAATTATTCCCCATTACAGTATAATAGATATGATACAACCTGTTAAAACTCGACCCATAATAAAGATTTTGATACCATAAGCTTTACAATACCCTATTTGTTACCACTATTTTATCTGTCATCTTAGGACCCCATCAGTATGCACGCCCCCTACTTCCGGTGTAATGGCAGTAACTGCAAAAATGAAGGCCATTGTGTACAATACTTCATTATCATTAATGTTGTTCACATTCTTCTGACCCAGGGATCGAATATTTTCCTACAATTTACAGTGGATCAAAGAGAATTGTTTTATAGTTTTTTTCTTCTTTATGCATATATGACCCAGTATGTTTCTGCAGAGCACAGATCTACATCTGGAATTTTCTAATTACTTAATGTTCACTATTTTTAGCAATCAATTAAGTTTTTTAAAATTAGTTTTTCAATCAAAATTAGCATAAATATAAATCTATAGCTAACCAGGGGTATGATGCATGTGACCCAAATTTGTCATTATGCAGGGGGCCTATATCTATTCTACGAAGTATATTTGATGCGCATTAAAGTTTGAAAATTTTAATTGAAAATATGCATTAAAACCGCTGTTTGAACAAGGCATAAGTATCATTTTAAAGTTACATATGTACGTAAGTATCTTTGCTAGATATGATGTTCAAAAAGATTAATCAGTTTTTTTAATTACTGATTAGATCACCTGAGTGGGTATAAGGATTGATAAATTAAGATTTTGAATTTTTAAAAAAGCTAACAGACAGATGAAAGAGCTTGATAAATACCATAATACAGTCCATCATAACATGGGTGCATGAAAATCAGGTTCTAGAGCAGATATTAATATATTAGGTAGAACATTGATGATACGTCTTATCTGGTACATGTAAGTTGTAACACCCTCTTCATTAATACTGTGCATTTTGACAAAATAGTATATGAAGTCCAGTGGTTCCATTGAATTTGAACATATGTTGAATAAATATATAGTTAGTAGTTGTAGGGAACAGGTATTGCTTGAATGTGTCTACTAGATTTCTTGCTAAATAACCTTCACTTTAATTTCAGTCAAACATAATTTTGCATCAAAGAGAACAAGTGGCTTTGACATAACCTAGAAAATACAATATTCATTAAAAAGAGCATGGCACGAGGATAGCTAGATGCCCATATTCCCAGCAAAATGAACCAGTCCTAAAGAGAGTCCACTAGAGATGAAATAAAACTCATTAAAATGTATTGAGAAAAGGTATATATATACAAGTTTTGATTTGCACCTTAAGAGTATATTGATAATTTGTATTTTGACAGCCTCCAACTGAAATACAGTGAAAATATTGCTGCAGTACTGTAATTATGTCTCCCCTCTTTCAGGGGAGACATATTGTTTTTGTACTTTCTGTCCGTTTGCCACAAAATCTTGTAAACACTTCTCCTATATGGCTTATCGGATAGACTTGAAACTTTGTACAATGTGCATATTGTCGGCACAGGAGGGTCCAATTATTTTCCTAAAAGTTAATAGTAGATCTAAGAGGTGTGGAGGATGTTAAAATAGCTTGTAAATACTTCTCATATACGGCTTATCCGATAGACTTAAAATTTTGTAGAATACTTCAATGCCATTTGCGATGTGCATATTGCAGGGACAGATGAAAGATCCAAATGTTGTCCTTAATATAGTGGATTGTAGGGGTGGAGGGTGTAAAATAGTTTGTGAACCCTTCTCCTATGTGGCTTAATTATTGGAGTTCATAATGTCTATGTTCCTGCTCATGCTTTATCTTCCATACCATGCAGTACATTAAGGGGTTGGAGGTTTCATTTGGAGCACTTCCAATTTGGGGAGCTGGGGATACATTTGTTTTTCATAAAAACAATCTGAAGTTATGATATATTTGTCATAAAATGTTTATGATATCTGTATCATTTTGAATCTTTAAAAATGATAATTGATATGTGAATTAATATTTACAGCTGATCATTTGATAAACACTTACTTTGTAGAAATAGAAATTATGATTTTTATCTAATTGTACATTTCTTGCTATCTCTATGAAGACCTTTTACGAAGACCTTTTACTAATCACTTCTCTAAATATTTTTGCAGATTTGTCAGAATGTTATGCATCATGATCAACAGAAAAGAACTTCACAGGTAGACCAAAGCTGACATGGGATGAGATCCTAAAACGAGACCTAGAGTTTAGAGGATTGGATAGGATCAATCCACTGGGTCGCCAAGTGTGGAAGTACAAACTTCAACCTCGACAGGACAGCCAGGCCTCACCCTTGCAAAAATATTAATTTGGCCTGGATAGTCAAAATGAGTGATGATGATGATATCAAGGTCTGACACTGTAAGCTCAGTAAGGGTAGATGCTGGCAATGGAGTTGTTAAGCAATACAACAAACAGGTTTAACATTGAACATGTTTATATACTTTTTTAGCTCACCTGAGCCAAAGGCTCAAATGAGCTTTTCTGATCACCTTTGCCTGTCGTCTGTCTCTCTGTAAACTTTTCACATTTTCATTTTCTTCTCCAGAGTGAACCACTGGGCCAGTTTCAATCAAACTTGGTATGCATCATCAATAGATAAAGGGTATTCAAGTGTGTTCATATAAAGGGTCATGCACCCTTCAAAAAGGAAATAATTATGGAAATGCAAAAATAGGGTGGGGTCATTTAAAAAACCTTTTCAAGAACCACTGGACCAGGAAAGTTGAATTCACATAAAAGGTTCCTGTTTTGTGCAAATCATGGTCTCCGGGGGTAGGGTGAGGTCACAATCGAGGATCAAAGTTTTACATTCATATATAGTACAGATTCAAGTTTGCTAAAGGTCATGGCTCACAGGGGTAGAGTGGGGTCACAATAGGGGATCTAAGTTTTATACGTGAAATATATACAAGGAAAATCTTTTAAAATCTTCTCCTAAAAAACTAGATGCAGAACTAAACCCAAAATCGTAGCTCCTTGAGAAGATATTGGGGCAAGTCAGAGCGCTAGAGCTTCAGATGAACCCCTTATTAAAAATCTTCAATTTACGGCACAGAAAAAAGTGCATGGTTAAGTCCCTCTATCACTGCATTCCTGCATCGCTGTCTCATGAATTTAATATTAAATAATTCCTAACATATTTTCCCACTATACTTGTTTCCAAGCATACTTTCAAATATTCCTTAAACCCACAAATAACCTAAAACCTCGCAGCTTCAAGTGATTTTCTTTGTTGATGTAGCCATGTTAGGTATACGTAGCCAGTCAATTTGAACCCCCAGTTCATTTCCATACTCATACTCATTTTGAAACATAATGTCTGTGTGAACTAATATCCCCACAAATATTTTTAGTGAAATATTTTGGATGAAATTATCCCAGTTGGGTTAAATACTTATTATTCAAAAACTGTAGGTTTAAATATTGAACTAATCTCACAGCTTTCTTAAGTTTGGTCCCCATCCCCTCCAGTCTGTTTTTATGCTTAACTATTGAAATGGAGTGTAAGGGATCAGACTAGGCTTTAATAGCATTATCAATTTTCAAAAGCTTTAGAAAAAATATACAATTTTAGGTCACTTGAGTAAACTCAGATGACATATTGCTATTGGTCTGCGTCCGTTGTAGTCCGTCGATGTTAACAATTGAATATTTTTAACTAAATTCTATAACTGAAAGGTGAAGATAATGAACAGCGATCAATCTACGATTCGAATAACATAATTCTTTTCAAATTTAGTATGAAGCACACAAATTTACATTAAACCTTCCTGACATAGTGCATATTCAAGTTTGTTCAAATCATTTCCCTGGGAGGTATGGTGTGGTAACAATAGGGAATCAAAGTTTTATATGCTGATATATTTAAAGGAAAAATCTTTAAAGATATCTCTTGAACTATTTAAGCTAGGGCTTTCATATCTTGTATATACAATTTTTATGGCAAAACAAATCTGACCTATTCAGTGTGTCCTGAACTACATTGTGTTTAAGGTAGATCTTTCATATATATTATATATTAAGAATTTCTTAATATGATAAAACCTTTCATCTTGTTGAGGGGCCTCTCACCTCTGGTTGGCGTGGGTTCGAATCCTGCTTGCACCGGTAAGTGAGAAAGTTTCCCAGTTTACTCTCGGAAGGTCGGTGGTCTCTTCCCAAGTACATTGTATCTGGGTTCTCTCTTCCACCAATAAAAACTGGGCACCACCAGATAACTGAAAAATTGTTGAGTGTGGCGGAAAACAGCTAAAACAATTAATCATATTATGTTCTTTGACCTTGTGACCCTGAACTTTGAGTTTGACCTACTTTTAAGAAAGTATAACTTATTAAGTATATCCAGGACTATTTTAGATAGGGCTTTCATGTATTGTATATAGATTACTTATGGCAAGGTCTTTCATATCATACCAAGACCTATGACTTCATACCTTGGTCTTATCCAGAACAGCAATATCATGCTTGTCCTATCTTTGTGTTATATGATTTCATTTTAGTAATGTTGTGTTCTTTAGAGGTAGGTTTGGGTCACATTATTCATGAGAATAAAGATTGATAAAATAGCATTTAAAAATCAAAACAGCAGGGCCAAGGTGACTCAGATGAGCGATGTGGCCTCTGGGCCTCTTGTTGATTTTGATATTTGTACAGATATCATTTGTATGAGAAATGGAACTCTTTTTTTTTTCTTTTACAAATACATGTATTATCATATGGATCCATCTGTGTTAATTATTTAATCAAAGGACTACATTCAATGTATTAAATGCAAATTTATTGATATGTCTGTGGTTGAATTACTCATGTATGTATACATTTTTTTGGCACATGCAATTACATATATAATGTATATATATAATGTATATATATATATATATATATATATATATATATATATATATATACTAATTGTACATATAACATCTCCTGTAATATAATAAAATATGACTGAGAATAAAAGACCTCTTGTTTTCATTGCTACCATGGAACATTAAAAGATTAGAATAATTCAAATATCTTAATGAATTCTGTAATATATAAATTTGATATTTGTATACAATTGCCTCACTGGTGTTCAATGTGAACTTTGGTTTATCATTTCAGTTTGCTCTATCAAATCAAAATTTAAGACAAATAAGGAATTATTTCCGAAATTGGTTAATATGGTACATTGTAGTAAAATAATCAAGAGTTTATTCATATGAGATAGCTAAATTTCACATGGATAACCAGTGACTGATTCTTAATTGTCAACATGTTCACCAAGCAGTTCAGAAATTACCCCGGTACATACTATTGGGGGATTATGAAATTCCTTAAAAAGTGACAAATTTTTAAATATCACCTTTTCAAGGAGAAAAATCCCTTTAAGTATATGAATCCTATGAAGAGATTAAAAGAGAGGTGGCTATAGTATATGCGACCCACCTGATCTTTATTTTTCTGCAACATATTCAAGTGTGTTTTTATCACTTGTATGGTGAGATTCATTTGTGGCAAGAGCTGTTATGATGTGTCGTGTCAGAAAGCACCAGAATCCACTAAGAATATTTTTAGATCTATGGAGCGCCAAATTAACAAACTCAAATATTTGAAGATATCTTTAATTATTTGAAGATATTATCAATTCATTTCATGCACGCAACATTGCAATCAAAGATCTCTTCAAATAATTAATATCTTCAATTCTGCATTATATATATATATATTGCGAGCATGAATTGAATTATTGATATCATTTATTCCGCTGAATTGATGCACGCAATAATTTAATTGTTGCTCTCCTCAAATGAATTATAATTTAATGATACCAACAATAGAATTAATGTATGCTACAATTCAATTGAAGAGAGCAATAATTCATTAATGCCAACATCACGTAATGTGCACAATAATTGAATTATTGCTCTCTTCTATTGAATTAATGATATCATTAATTAAATTGATGCGTGGAATAATTATTTTAGAGAGATTGATTATCTAATTGAGATATAATCTTCAATTCAAGATATCCACAATTGAATGATTTCTTTAATTGAATTGTTGCTCTTTTAAAAAAAAATTATGCGCGCATTAATTACTTATGAAATAGCCTTGTATATATAATTAAAAAGATCCTCCATTGAATTAAAAGAGATAATCAAGTCATTCATACAGAGCTCTAAATTAATTTTTGCGAGCAATATTTCCACCACATGGATGTGCGCATCAATTGAATTAATGAGAGCGATAATTGATTTGATGCGCGTATATTGGACTTCAATTTGAGCTTATGTAAAACATTAATAAGATTTTAAAAATCAACCTGGTGAATTTGTATTATAAAGGTCATGAGAGGACACATCCAGTTTTTGAACAAAAACAGAAGGTAATATATTCCCTTGAATTTGCAATTGGTCATCTCTGTCCTCAGATTGGCAGGGAAAGGAGTGGGGGTCCAAACCACTTTTATGAGGGAGATTATTTCTCATTCGAAGGCGCGAATTGCCAATGTTCAGGGAATGTTTTAAATCTCTACTTGCCTTTCGAGACTGAACTAAGTTCATCAATAAAACTTACAAATATGTAACTTGAATTTTACCTTTCGTTATAATAGTTCAATTTATGCGCAATGTACCAGGTTCAATTGTCGGTGTGTTTCAGACGTGTTTCAGGGGGGGGGGGGGGGGGGGGGGGTCCAACACGTAACACGTTTAGGGAAAGGCGTAACGAGTGCCTAAGGCACGAAATCTCTAAACAAAAATATCTAAGATGAAGCAAAATCGTGATTTTTGGGGGTTCTCTATTGCAATTTTGTCGTCATATTTCAAGGTGAGATGATAGTCAAAATTGACATAATGTGCATGTACATATCATAAACATGTAGATATTTTTGTAACAGTATATAAAGGAACCGGGAACAAATCCTGATTCTGAAGTTATGTTATATAAACTGGTGTTATAAACCGGATTTTCAAAGAATTTATGGTTTTTGCAACGTTTGATTAAAGTTTTCTGTAAGGTCACATCTATGTAGTTACATATATAAACAGAATGTTCATGAAAATGTTCCCTTTTAGAGTGGAATTAAGATATCGCGTAACATTTCTTTACAAAGATATCTAATTTTTATTCATGTCAAAAGTCAACAAAAGTCTTAAAGTGATACAAAAAATGTATATAATTATGAATACTTGTTTTAGATCCTTTAGGCACTGTATTACAGAATTTTGATTTTATTTATCATACTTTTTGGTCGAATTACTTCAGAGTCTGGCCCGTACAGCATGCATTGGCAAACGAGGGAGCCTATAATCATAGAAGTATATATATATAATAATGATGATTATCATAAGTTATTATTACATTAAAAGTCATCATTATGGACACTACTACCCCTCCCCCGACCGGTCGCGGTAGCTCAATGATAGAATGTTCGCTTCGTAACCGGGAGGTCGTGAGTTCAAGCATCGTTCATGCGTCAAACCTAAGACGTTAAAATTGGTAGTGTTAATTGCTCCTTCGCCAAACGCTCGACATTTAGAAGTGAGAATCACGGATCTTTTGGATGTGACCTTATAAACGTATATCCCTTGTCGTACATGTAGTAGGTGTTGGCACGATCATTCAAAGAACCCTCACTGCTACGACCCTGAACCCTATGGATACATTGGATAGGTCTAAATTCGTGGTATTCCGCTTAAAGCTGGTTACATCTCAATATGAATAAAATATTCTCGACGGGACGTAAAATATACAATCAATCATCCAATCAATACTACCCCCCCCCCCTTTTTTTCTTGCGGCGATAATTTCAACGAAATGTGTGGATTCCCTCTCTATCCCATCCCAATTTCGATTTATGTCATCGTTTCACGCTTTTTTGTAAGTTTTAGAAATTTGGCCTTATTTATTTAGCGTGGTGGGAATGATTGTTTGGATGTTTCAGAGTGTTTGATTGCCCGTGTGTATCAGTGTTTAACTGGCTGCGTGTATCAGAGTATTTAATTGGCCATGTGCGTCAGAGTGTTCAATTACACGTGTGTGTCAGAGTGTTCATTTGCCCGTGTGTGCCAGAGTGTTCAATTGCCTGTGTGTAAAGGAAAGTGTTCAATTGACCGTGTGTAAAGGAAAGTGTTCAATTGCCTGTGTGTAAAGGAAAGTGTTCAATTGCCTGTGTGTAAAGGAAAGTGTTCAATTGACCGTGTGTAAAGGAAAGTGTTCAATTGACCGTGTGTAAAGGAAAGTGTTCAATTGCCTGTGTGTAAAGGAAAGTGTTCAATTGACCGTGTGTAAAGGAAAGTGTTCACTTGATAAGCAAAAATTCAAGGAGTGAATAAAACGATATTTCACAAATTTCGACCGCAGCAATGTCTTCTATGTTGTTTTTAGTACCAAATAGTAAATTTTTGTACTAAAATACCAATAACTGTAGAAGTGTTCAGTTGCAGGTGGGAAGTTAAGGTGTTCATTTGACACGCGTTACACGTGTGTGTGTGTGTGTGTGTGTGTGCGTTTGTAAGCGCCTGAATCACGCTACATGAGTATGAACACATACCTTTTATCCCACTACATTTTTTCTTCCCACTACATGCACCCGTGTAGTGGGAAGTATTTCGTTCGGAAACGTTAACTCTCATCACACTCGATTCAGAAAATATAAAATAGTCATATGTGTCGGTTTCCGGTGTACGTGATTTTTGTCACACACAACCACGAGTCCAAAAGAACAGTTTACACACTTGGCTCCATTGCGTTAAATGCGCATGCGCAATGAGAATTTCCTGTTTAAAGATGGCGACAACTGTTCTCAGTAAGTATAATATTTACGTTGGTATTAGGGAATTATTTCGTTCTTTTCTAAAAGAGAGTTGTGGTAGAAGGCTAAGAAAAGGTCAGTCATAACAATTAGAGTTTAGAAAGAACTAATAGTGACGTCACATGAATGCTAAATTAAATATCCAAGGGGATATTTCTTGATTAAAAAGTGTCTATTTGAAAATCAAGATTTGTTATTATAAATCTGACATTTTATTATCATCACTTAAATTTATTTAATTACGGACCTGAATTTCAATAACTTTAGACCAGAATATTCAAAAGATCATATTTGTATAATCGACAAAATTAGTAAATCTAAGACAAAAATACAACTAGTGCAATTATATGGACAAGTATATATTCATTTAAAAAATAATAAGCAAGAAATACACACTGGCAAATTAATCTCTTTTACTCTGACATTTATCGTGATTTTAATTTTAAGGATTGATAGAATATAGAAGCTAATGCAGATCAACTTTTCTCAGAAAATATGTCATATTCACGGGGAAAGCGTGCAATAAGTGTTTCCAATTTATGTGATTTATTATGATGTCTTTTCCTTTCTTCATTCTAATTGTTTTGTTGATCGTAATATAAATCTGGAAAAAGAAGCAAGTTGTCCCAGGCAACCCTTTGTTTGTAATAAGGGGCTACTGAATAGGTAATCCTTTGAGGAGAGACTACCAAAACTCATAAGTCACAAGCTCTGGCATAAATTTTGCAGGCCTTCATTTGTAGTGATTGGAGATTAATTGATTGTTAGAAATAATTGGAAACTTGAGAATCAATTAATAAGTTATTAATTCCCTTTGAATTTCAGAGGAGAAAAATTGTGGTGAGAGAAATGAGAGAAAATAAACTTTTTAAAAAGCTTTTAAGTGCACTTTGTATCAGTTTGCATTCACTTATTAAACTATCATGCAGGGTTATAATACAGATGTTCAAATGATATATTTAATCAATTTCAAAATTGATAATAGCAATTTATTAATTTGCTAGCAGATAATAAAAAAATTAACTGATTAGCAATTATTGGGGATCTTTTCAATCAGATTATCAATTTAATCAATCAATAGGTACATTACTTTGAATCATGGTACTATAATGAAAGATTTTTTTTAGCAAAACAATGACTATGTTGATATTGACTATGATATTCAAGCAACTGCCAAATACTTTCCCGATTATTATTAATTTGTGTAGAAAGAATGCATCCATTGATCATAAATTTAGCAAACAATCAATCTAATGCCCATTGTGAATTTAGCTGCATAACTGTAGCTTTTGTTAAGTTAAAACACTTGCAATTTATTGCACACAACACACAAACCTGTACAATGTTGGACTTACAGTATTTCTATTATTTCCTAACATGCACAAACATTGAAGACATTTCACTACAACCTCGGAAAGTGAAGCATGTTAAATTTACATGCAGACAGACAGTAGCATTTCTACCTGTAAACAAAACCATATAATTTCTTATATGAAAATATGAACTTTTGAAATATTGTGATGGTCAAAAGTAAATACATGTAAATCCAAAAATAGAAATACTGTTTGGCTTTAAACAAAAATATAGATTTTCCCCTTTGCTTCATGATCAGGCAGATGCAAAGGGAATGTAAATACTGCAGCACGGTGTCTTGCATGAGCAAGCAGTCTGTCAGAAATACCCGATTTTTTTCCTTAATTGATATTATTTGTATATCTATTAAACTCATTTCTTTACATTTGTATAGCTCTTATCCTTGGACGAATTTGGCTCCACTTGTTTGGCACGCTGTTTTTGGCTATATTTAGATCTAAAACTTCATAGTTATTTCGGATTTCAAACATTTCGGTTGAGCATCACTGAAGAGACATTATTTGTCGAAATGCGCATCTGGTGCATCAAAATTGGTACCGTATAAGTTTTACATTATGACCCCTGGGTTGAGGCCTCTGCTGGTGGATTGTTAGTCCCCGAGGGTCTCTACAGCCCAGTAGCTAAGTACTTCGTTACTAGCTTGAAAATACGGATGTATATTTCATTGCCGTTATAAAATTTAGAAATTCTTTTCAAAATTAAGGATTATCTCCCTCATGCATAGCTCTTATCCTTGGACGAATTTGGCTCCACTTGTTTGGCACGCTGTTTTTGGCTATATTTAGATCTAAAACTTCATAGTTATTTCGGATTTCAAACATTTCGGTTGAGCATCACTGAAGAGACATTATTTGTCGAAATGTGCATCTGGTGCATCAAAATTGGTACCGTATAAGTTTTACATTTTGTCATTTTTGGTTATTTCCGTAAATACATTTCGCTGGTTTTCGAGCTCATGCACCAGCGCTTAGTATATATACTACTACTGGTCAGTGTTCGGGCAATGCGAGGTTCGTTACAAGCAACAAAGGTCGCTTTTGTATTCTGTGCCTAAATAGCCTTCCCTCCCACCCAGCCCATTTTCAGTTTTAAATTCATCTGTTTTCATTGGTGATTTTTCAGCTTTGTCAATTTGATGTTTGCTTATTAAAAGCGATCTTGTAACGAACGGAGCCAACCTATTAACTTTTTCTGTTTTGTTTTATTATCAAATAGTCGAGAAAATATTTATTTTCGGACGAGGGCACTGTATTTACATATTTAATATCAATCATATAATAATAATTAATGAATATTACATAAAAACTAAATGTATACATAAACGCTCTTTCCTTCTAGTACATGTTCCCTACATACAATGTTTTATTACAGCTGAGTGCCAATTTGGTCAACATGTCAGGGATCGAACTTAACTTTTTTCACTTCTATAAAATTTTAGCTAGTGGATTATTTTCCAACTAGCAAAATTAAGCTTTTAAATCGAATGCTGTTTTACAGGAATTTAAGAAAACAAACATGTCTTTATATCAAAATATAGGGGAAATCTTTTAATATCTTCTTTAAAGTGCAATAATGAAAATAAGATTGAGAATTCTTTCATTTAAAATTTAATGAATTATCAGGCAACAAGCATGGTGCATGGTGAGGGTCATAGGGTACACTTGTGCGGTGTACTCGCTGTCCAGAGATCTACTACCTATTTACAACATCATGTGGTTTGAAATCTTGGAGACTGTTTGCGCCAATTTAAACAATATGTTCAAAACTTTTGGAAATTTCATCTAAAAAATTCTAGTGGAAAAAACCCCCCCACGAACTCGAAGTTTTGGGCTATAGAGTGAAACGATGACACTAACTCAGTCATGTGTTGTTTCATGAAGACATGGATGAAATCAACATGCTTGCTATTTAAATCAGACGTCACTGAGACGCCCGAAGTGTGATTGAAGTAGGACTGACTGAGATGACCTTGGCCTTAGTTATTTATTCCATCCACGTTTACTTTTTCAATACTTGTATATTCATTCTGTAAAGCGTTTCTATGCACAAGACAAAATTATTGTAAACTTCAAAGTACAACCAATAAACCGCGAAAATCCGGAAAAAAGATCGTGTTTTTTTTTCACTCGCAAAAAGTTGTGATCACTTGTGATTTTTTACTCGCAATTTCAATTTTAAACTCGCATTTAGCGAGTATTTCCCCTTAAAGTTGTTGCCTGCATATTTTATTGCTTATCCTGATTGACAGCTCTATTAGTTGGAACTGATCTAGTGTTTGCTTTCTTCGTTTCTTCTAAAACTGGGTTTAGCATATGAAGATTTCTCTAAGTCCACCCAACGTGCCAATCCTTGTTCTCAGATGACTACAAACCCCCGTCCACAACTCACATGCATTACACATAATACTTTACAACAAGAGCACTGTCCAACATAAAATAAAATTCTTATGATGTGCAATGGGTTTCAGGTATATATACTCATGTAAAAAAGAAACTGTTCAGTGTAGCTAACTTTTCATAGATAATCGTTGATTAACTCACTGAAAACCACGTATATCAGCAGTTGGTCTGATTTCTTTTGCAAGTTCAAAAATGTGCTTTTTCATAAACCACTTAGCAGTTTAAAAAAGCGCAAACTGCCCAAACCCAGTATATACTTGGATGAATTAGATACTGAATTCATTCCTTAAATAGATCTGAATAGAATTGTTTTCAGGTCACATGTTGCCTCTCTTAAGGAATACATTCTGTAATTACAAGAATTTCTGCTTGCACCCGAGTCTGTTTCACTTGAATTGATCATTGTTCCAGGAATGTCCAGTTCTGCCAAGAATTCCAGATAAAGACTGCACTGTATCCCGGTTGCCTTTCAAAGATGGTCAGGGTACATGTAGCCACTGTAGAAATTCATGACAAATTACCATTTCACTTAAACTCATCATTGTTCCAGAAATGCACAGTTCTGCCCAGAACTCCAGATTTAAAGACTGCATCCCGGTTGCCTTTCAGTGATGATGGGGGTACATGTAGCCTGTCGAAAGTAATGACAAATTACCATATAGTCAAAACTAAAATATCCTAGAATAAGATAAAATTAAGTCTGGTCTATTTTGAAATCTTATAGGCAAAGAAAAATTGCTTTTAAGAATGTCTGATACATACACTTGATATATTGTAATCTATCTATCCTGATATCTGCCCATGATATTCAAATCTTAAAAGTACGTATTCCAAAGTTCTGCATGTTTACAAGATATTTACCTCACAGGGGCTCGGTTGTCAGATATTGAAGTTTACATTAACACATGATACACCTTTTTTAAAACCTCGAAAACAGCGGATTTTGGTGGTGGATTTTATTTATATAATCTATTATTCGGACACAAATCATGCAAAACTTCAATTTATTATTCGGGAACAAATAATACAAAACTTCAATATCTGACAACCGAGCCCCTGTGATCACGGTCACCATCCGTTTGTCAGTTTGTGATGGTTGGAGCAAAGACGCATTGGGCCCAACATATCTGGGCATGAAATGTAATTCGAAGTATCTCTCCTGATCAATCATTGAGTAAATACTCATCATGTATGATCAATCTATGCTCAGAGTTTCCAATTCCAAACAACAGGGCCTACGACGTTAATTTGACCTCGATCTGCATTCACTTCCTGTGAAAGTGAAAGTAGCCCCGTAGGCATCGAAATCATGGCTTCTGCATGCTGGTGAGTGAACTGAACTTAGTGAACATGAGCAGCATTGTGGATCGGGACTAATCAGAATTGTAATCCTGTATATTGAAGTGTTGTATAAATCACCATAATCGTAAACAATGGAGGTTATTTGTTTTATCAAAATTAAGTTTGGAAATATGTTGGAGGTTAACAGGTTAAACCTTTTTCCGGGTAGCATATATCTATATTAATATTTTACTTCAACAGTTCAATACTTGTATCTATGAATACATAGCAAATTGCAAATTTAGTGTAATTTCAATTAGTGAGAGAGTGCAGGACTTTGTCGCAAAAATCAATCCTCTGCTGTCATAGTAAGGCTGAATGGTCAGATATTTTATCAGTATTATAGTCTGTATATGTATGGGCAGTGATGGTTCTGTCACTTCTGCATAATTTCAAGGTACGTGGTGGGTACAGTAATTTTGTGGCGGTGTATGGCTGGCATCAGTCCCTAAACTACCTTGTAGAAGTATGTTAGTCTAATGTTACAGCATCTGTCTTGAAGTGTTGGTTGTTTGAAATCTCTGAATATTGCACTGATACATTCTGCTACTCGGTTGGTATGGTCAGAGAGATAACTCTTGCTCCGATGATTTGGACTCTCTCAATGTTGCTGATGTCCTTAGTGTAGTAAGGATCTCATACAAAAGATACGTACTCTAAGATAGGTCATATAAATGAGATATAGGTATTGCGTCGGCTTCCTTTGGGGCAGTTTTGTAGATTTCTTTGCAGATATAGCCTAGGTTTGAATCAGCCTTCTTGGTGATATTAGAAATTTGTGTTCCCCGCTTTAGGTCTTCAGATGGTAATTCCTAAGTACAGGTTTGATGAAACTTGTTGGAGGATGGATGGATGTATTTTATTTGGTCCTGCCAGTGTGCATCATTTTTTTGGTAATAAACAGAGCCTTTAACGATATGAGATATGTAACATCTGCCCCAACCCCTCAATCCTCCCCCCTTCCTCACTTGACAGTGTGTTTGACCCCCAGTGATTCATTTTGAAAATGGTTATCATGAGTCCAGTGGACTCCCCTTGATTACAATAATGAGTCCCATGCTAAAATCAATGAGTCCAAATTTCATTATTTCAAACAAACAGCCTGACAATCACAGGTATAAACAAACCAAGTCAAGGAAGAAGCTTAGTGTTGTCACCCCCTTCTAGAGAATGAATATTTCGCTTTTTATTACAAGCCATCATTTGCAGAAAATTCTTGTTCGTAGCTAGTTCATATTGCAAAATGATTTTCAGGTGCTTAAAGTTGAATGATGGAAGTTTTTATTCCTAGCTACTTTGTTCATGCCATTTAGTTTTTTTTTTGTTCTGTGCAAATGCTGCAATAAATAATTTTTTCTCCATTTTCTTAATTTTTCTCAAATCTTAGCCAAGAATGATGTGTAAGTCATTTTTGACGACATTTTTTTCACCTTTCGAATTTTCTCAACCTCTACTTCGTTTTCAGGACTGACGTTTGATTTCGGGGACTCTGTGTTTGTTTTTTACCCGTATATAGTTACTGACAATATTATCATTCACATCACTTTGCAAAACTATTGTTAACTTTCCCTGATTAGGAAGTTTTAAAACATTGCAAAAATCGATGGAATTGGATTATATGCGAGGAAATTTTAGTTCCCAGTTTTGTTTACCCGCCGTAATGCCTTATATATCATTTGGTTTCATTGGTTAATGCAATGCGAGTTGACCAATGAAATATCAATATTCTTAATTCGGAATATCTCGGGTGTGTAGTACGTTCTGGAGCTTAGATTTCATACTAATTACCGGGGGAAAATGAAAACATTTTCATATAATTTCGAATGTTCATGCGTCCGCCGGGATGTACAGTTATTGAAATCATGCGTCCTGAGCAAATTCAATGCGTAATTTACGCAGGACGCACGCCAAAATGAATCACTGGACCCCCATTCTATAGTCAAACATGCATACATATAGTAAAGTGTAGATATTTTTATCCACCAAACAGTTGAACTTTTTTATAAGTTTAAACATATTGTTATAATGTTTTAATTTTTAGCTCTTCTGAGCCAAAGGCTCAAAGAGCTAATGCTATGGCCATTTGTGCGGTGTGCGGTGTGCGGTGTGCGTAAACTTTTTAGAAAAAGGGCTATAACTCAAGAACCCCTTGGCCAATTTTTTTCAAATTTGTTACAGGGTATCATTGGCCCAAGGGCTTTCATACATACTAAATAGAGGGATGTGACCCTTTAACAAGGGGACATAATCAGGAAAATACAAACAAAAGTAGTGGTTGCTAAAAAATCTTCTTCTCAAGAACCACTGGGCAGAGTATCACCAAACTTACACATAAAGATGAGGATATGTTGTAGATTAAAAATTGTTCAAGGCATTACCCTGGGGCAAAGGGCATGGTCTCAAGGTCACTTCAAAGTTGACCTAAATTTATAAATTTTTTAAATTCCTTAAATCTTAGATATTTTAGTCATTATAAGGACTAGGATCATCAAATTTTGACAATTGATGCATCTTAGGACCTTGTGTCAAATTGTCTCAAAAGTAGGTCACGGTGACCTACTTTTTGAATTCTGCAAGTATTTATTTTAAAATTGATTTTGATGCATATCTTGGACACTTTGAAGCCTATGATCATCAAAACTTGTCAGTTGTTGGATCATGGGACCTTGAAATGCGTCAACTGAAAAATAGGTCACCGTGACCTACTTTCTGAATTTTATGGCTTATCATTTATAGATATATTTTAAGTTGTTATTTCAAATACCGAGAGGTTTAGAATCATCAAATCTTGTAAGTTGATGCATCTTGAGGCCTTGAAACATATTTATAAAAAAAGTAGGTCACAGTGACCTACTTTTTGAATTTTGCAGATATTCAAATTTCACATTTTCAATTTTAGATGCATATTTTGGGCACTGTAAAACCTAGGATCATCAAACTTTGTCAGTTGATGCGTCTTCAGTCTTCGGTTTGTGTCGACCAAAAAGTAGGTCACCGTGACCTACTTTTGGTATTTGACAGCTAAATTACTATATTTCAGACACTATTTGACCTACAATCATCAAACTTTGTCAGTTGATGCGTCTTCAGTCTTCGGTTTGTGTCGACCAAAAAGTAGGTCACCGTGACCTACTTTTGGTATTTGACAGCTAAATTACTATATTTCAGACACTATTTGACCTACAATCATCAAACTTTGACAGTTGATGCATCTTGAGTCTACGGAGTGTGTCAACCAAAAAGTAGCTCACCTTGACCTACTTTTGGAATTTGACGTCTATATTTATATATTTCAGATACTATTTGACCTACAGTCATCAAGCTTTGTCAGTTGATGGGTCTTGCATGTTCGAAGGGTTTCGACCAAAAAGTAGGTCAACTTGACCTACTTTTGGAATTGGACACCTATATTTATATATTTCAGATACTATTTGACCTACAGTCATCAAACTTTGTCAGTTGATGGGTCTTGCATGTTCGGAGTTCGCTGACCAAAAAGTAGGTCACCATGACCTACGATTGGAATTTGACAGCTATATTTCAATATTCAGATACTAATTGGCTTAAAATCATCAAACTTTGTCAGTTGATATTTCTTGGGTTCTCAAAATGTGTAAACCAAAAAGTAGGTCACATTGACCTACTTTTTTTGAATTCTTAGGATTTAACTAAAGATTTAGAATACTAAGAGGTTAAGAATATAAATGGTGGGGTTGTACAATTTATCAGAAGAGCGATTCTAGGCCCTTGGGCCTCTTGTTAATTCCAATCTTGTGTTTCTGATTATACTAGTTGAATACCTGCACAAGCACGAGAAATCACACTTTACACATAAATAATGACAGTGTAAGAGAAAATAAAACTAATTAATGCAGTATTGAGCTATTTCACTATGGATTGAACAATATTGACCAAGCATCGAACAACTATGCAGTAAAAGTTTAGAATAAAAAGAATTTCTTATCTTATGAAAATAAATCACAGATCCAAAGAATTAAAAATATCAATTTAACATATATACAGTGATTGGGATAAGCACGCGCCCTGAGCCATAGTCACATTAAATAAAAAAAATGGCGCATAGAATATTGAAACATTGCGCCGTTGTGGCGCACATCGTTGATATACCTAGTTTGAGATTTTCCCCACTGACTTCGTAGATATACGAACTTTTCAACTTTTGAGCTGATCCCCCACTTAATCTTTATCGATTAATTAAGTGCTTGAAAAATCTTTATCACTGTTAATGCTTTAGTAATAGTACAACTTTACGTTCTTTTAAGCGCAAGTATGACTTAGATTTCCTCGTGTCTAATCAAACAGTAAAAAGTTATCTGATTTGTTAATGTCGTTAAATTGCAATTTTAATGCGCACGGACTGGAGATTCCACGGGAAAAAAAAAATCTTAAGCCTGACAAAGGGTAAACTGACTTTAATTTTTTGCCTTAATGATCAGCCAATACTGGCAGGAGCAGAAGGAGACAATGACGCGGACAACCACGATAAGAATCCTTACTTTAATAAAACGTAAATTTAACACAAATAATAAAACTAAAGTTATCCACGCCGACGGCATTACAGTCTGTCAGTAGTGTTTAGATTATAATTTATTGGTCTCTCGGACTTGTCATTTTAAAATGTCTCATAAAAATTTCAATATGGCGCATTCATTTTAGAAATGTCACATTGACAATAGCTGGTAACGTGCCATTGTCACATTAAGCAATTTACTTATCCCAATCACTGATATATCTATGTCCATGTAAATCCTTCAATTAACAATCGGAACTTCCGTGTTAAGGGTTATTGATCAGTAAGGGGTTCTTTATCGTGCCAGCACCTACCGTAGCATGGGACTTTAGTTTTTAAATGCATTATCAAAGAGACCCACAATTTGAGCGCTTGGAGTAGTACTGTATCTGTTGCTTTGTTTATTTTTAAAAGTTTATTTTACTAATAGATGTATTTGAAGTTATAAATATGAATAAAAGAAAAAAACGTGCATTAAAAATGTTCTTTTCATGGTGAATTTGTGTCCGGTCCATGGTGAAATGAATATTATACGAAACTCTGTTTAGCTACCCGAACATTTGGAAATTTCCTTTAAAACTAAAATTATGGATAGAAGATACAAATTCGCGCATTTTATAGATTTAAGGAGGTATGCTATACCAGAGAAATTTGATGTAGATGAAAAGTGGAGGATATGTACAACAATATTTTGAAGTTGAAAATTTTCAAATTTACTTTATTTAGTCCAAAAAATACAGTTTTAGTAGAAGGAAATCTGAAAAAAATTTAAAACCCCTGCTGGACTCGAACCTGCGACCTACAGTTCAGCAGTCGGTATTCAAACCCACTGAGCTACCCGGCTAGGTATTTAAATGGAAAAGGAATAGACAAATATTGCTGATATCGATTTTTTCATCCATGTTTTTAAAGGAAGTCAGCCATTATGACGATGTAGAGTACTACCTTAACAATTATCGCATCCTAATTCGCTCAATCCTATGCATACTTTAAATCAATTTCCTATTAACATATTCACTATTAACAGATTTATGTAATATATTACTATATGTTGTCATCTCCAAATGACTTAGATCCGCCAAAGCGTGTCCACCACTTTACTCTCATTTTTGCTATTTCGGGGTAGTTTATTGAAAATGAAAGTAGGTTTTCAATTAATTTCACAATAATTGCTGATCAGGTAGAATTCAATTATAGTTAATAGGGACATCATCTCATATGTGGTTGAAATTTTAAACGTGCAAGCAATAGCTCATTTGCAAGCATTTCTTAGTTTATTGGCAAAATTTATTCATGTATAAGTATAGATATCTGCTATCTTATAATTGGTCGACTACAAATGAAAACATTTCAGTTGAGAGCGAAAGTTTCGGTAATGTGGGGATCTTCAACAAATTATCTTAGTTTCTTGTTTCATGTTCTATATCATATGCATAGTAGTTTATCAGGCTTAGCTCTAGCTGATACACATGTCATGGACAAGGTGAGACAGCATCTGGAACCTAGGGCTGCCTTGTGCTCAGAGCCAAGATATCTCTATCCAGGCCCATCGTCAAGGAGCTATCTCGCCCTTAAATTTGAAATCATAAATTTTCCCATTAATTTTGTATGTAATAAAATACATTTATGAATTAACAATGCGATAATCAATAAATAATTTTTCGTAAATAATGCAAAATAGTAATATTTAGTCTAATACCTCCTCTTTTCGCCAATCCCAGTAAAGTTAAATGTATTATGTAATTCCCTGTTCCCTGTTCCCGTTTGTTATAAAAGGGAAGGAAATGGGCCAGTCCTTTGTGAGGTTCAAAACAGGTTCATTGTAAACAGGTTTGGCACATAAAAGAATCCAGGGCTCAACATTAAGTTTTAAAGGATCTAATATCGTCAACTTGACAACTGTATTTAATTTACTTAATATATAGTCTATTTTTATACCTCCTTGATTGATTTTTAGCTCACCTGAGCTGAAAGCTCAAGTGAGCTTTTCTGATCACCCGTATTCCGGTGTCCGTCCGTCCGTCTGTCCGTCTGTAAACTTTTCACATTTTCAACTTCTTCTCAACAACCACTGGGCCAATTTCAACCAAAGTTGGCACAAAACATCCTCAGGTAAAGGGAATTCTAAATTGTTAAAATAAAGGGCCAGGCCACCTTCCAAGGGGAGATAATCAAGAAAAGGTAAAAATAGGGTAGGGTCATTAAAAAATCTTCTTCTCAAGAACCACTGGGCCAGAAAAGATGAAATTTATAGATAAGCTTTATTAGGTAGTGCAGATTCTAAATTGTTAAAATCATGGCCCCCGGGGATCGGATGGGGCCACAATAGGGGGTCAAAGTTTTACATACAAATATATAGGGAAAATCTTTAAAAATCTTCTTCTCAAGAACCACTGAGCCAGAAAAGCTGAGATTTATATGAAAGCTTCCTTATATAATACAAATTCTAAATTGTTAAAATCATGGCCCCCGGGGGTCGGATGGGGCCACAATAGGGGGTCAAAGTTTTACATACAAATATATAGGGAAAATCTTTAAAAATCTTCTTCTCAAGAACCACTGAGCCAGAAAAGCTGAGATTTATATGAAAGCTTCCTTATATAATGCAGATTCTAAATTGTTAAAATCACAGCCCCCGGGGGTCGGATGGGGCGACAATAGGGGGTCAAAGTTTTACATACAAATATATAGGGAAAATCTTTAAAAATCTTCTTCTCAAAAACCATTGGGCCAAAGAAGTTCATATTTTCATGAAAGCTTTCTGACATAGTGTAGATTCAAGTTTGCAAAAACCATGGCCTCCAGGGGTAGGTTTCGGGCCATAATAGGGACTACGGTTTAACATGCAAATAGATATGGAAAATCTTCTGATATGGACCAAGGTGACTCAGGTGAGCGATGTGGCCCATGGGCCTCTTGTTTTTTAATCTTATTCTCTTGATAAAAACAACAAACGCATAAAACAAAATTTTATCTAGACTTCCCATCTTGAATCAATGACTTCGTAAGATCCGTGGATGCATTCTCTCACCAGAGGGCACGCTACATTGTGGAGCGTAGCGTAACGCCCTCTGGTGAGAGATTGCCATGGATGATTGAAAGTAGTACGCAATAAGTGAACACCAATCCCGATTGAGTTTGACTCAGCTAGTTTACATAGCGATCGAACTTCATTTTCCATGCGTTTTACATGTACTTTCGACTCTCAAC